>NW_026111801.1:0-335000 GCF_024679095.1 Eriocheir sinensis
GCATTTGATATGTATATGTTTTATACTTATTTATATCATTTTATTTGTGTTTTGAATATATATTTTCATAAATTTTACTCTCATTTTATGGGTATTCGTGTATATATTTTGATACAAATTCACATTATTTTATGCTTATTTTCCATATCTATTTCAATATTACTAATTTTACTGCTTATTGTATGTGCATTTTGTATATTTATTTTAATACAAGTTCAAACATGATACTGTGTATTTTGGTATCAATAATTTTATAAAAAATGCGTTATTTTATGTCAGAGTATTTTAAATCTTTAATTTCTCTATTTTTATATGTACTTTGTATATATATTTTTATACGCTTATATTATTTTAATATTTATTTTGAATATAAGTTATACCTGAAATTCATGGTATTTTATGTGTATTTGTATATATATTTTCATATAAATTTACATTATTGTATGTGTATTTTGTACATTTATTTTATTACAAATCTAACCTTATTTTATATTTATTTTGTATGTATTATTTTGTATATTTATATTTTATCCAAATACACATTCTTTTATTATTATTTTATTATTTATTTTTAATTCGATTTTACATTATTTTATGTGTATTTTGAATATGTTTTTTTTTTATACGTATTTACTTTAATTTGTATGTGTATTTTAATATATATATTTTTATAGAAATCTTACGTTTTTTTATTTGTATTCGTATATATATTTTGAAACAAATTTACATTGTTTTTATATGTATTTTGCATATCTCTTTCCAATACAAATTTACCTTATTGAATACCATGTTTTGTATATTTATTTCAGCCTAAATTTAAAAATTTTATGTGTTTTTTGGTATATATATTTTTATAAGAAATGCGCTATTATATATGGGAATTTTGCATCTTTATTTTCATACAAATTTACATTATTTTTTATTAATATTCGGTGTATTTATTTTGATGTACGATTTTTACATTTATTCTATTTGTTTTTGTGGGATATGCTTTTATACATATTTACATTATTTAATGTGTATCTTTAACGTATAGATTTTATACAAATTTATTATCTATTTTCTGTTTTCAATACAAATACACATTCTTTTCATGATATTTTGTTTATTTATTTTGGACAATGCAATTTACATTATTTGATATGTATTTTATTGTATATATTTTATACGTATTTACATAATTACATATGTATTTTGTATATATATTTAATGAAGTTATTCAAGAATACACATAAATAACCTAAATTTGTATCCAAACATATAATACAACTAAATTCTGAAAATATTTCAAATTTATTATGAAAATAAATATGTACAATGCACATAAAATTACGTAAATTTAATATGGAAATACATATACAAAATACACATAAAATAATGTAAATTTGAATGAAAATACATAAACAAATACAATTTAAAATAACGTAATATTTAGAAAAAAATATATACAAAACACAAATAGAATAATGTAAAATCGTATGAAAATAAATACACAGAATGTAAATGAAAATAATAGTAGATTTGTATGTGAAATAAAGGAAATGAAAATACCTTTTACAAATAACGCATTTTTTTATTTACTCAAAAACATATATACCAAAATACATACATAAAAATTAGATTTGTATTAAAATAAATATATGAAAAACACATACAATAGGTAAAGTTGTATTGAAATAGATATGCAAAATACATATAATCAATGTAAATTGTTTCAAAATAATAACCAAAATGTATACGATATGCACATAACATGATTTCTATAAACATATATATATATATATATATATATATATATATATATATATATATATATATATATATATATATATATATATATATATATATATATATATATATATATATATATATATATATAAAATGAAGTAAATACGTATAAAGAGTAGATGAAATGCAGTATACAAAAATATTATAACACATAATGTAAATTCGTGTCAAAATAAATAAATAAAAATACCAATAAAAGAATGTATTTGTATAAATATAAATATACAAAATACACATATTGCTAATAACGTAAATTTATATAAAACTATATACATAAATACATTAGAGTAATTAAATTTGTGTGAAAATATATACACAAAATACACACAAAATAAGCTAAATTTGAATTGAAATATATACAAAATACATGATATAAAGTAAATTTGTGTCAAAATATTTATACAAAATACACATACGATAAACCAACATAAATTTGTATGAAAATATATAAACAAAATACACATTAAATAATGTAATAAGGGTCGTATAAAAAATGTAATGGCCAAATGCATATAATCATGTAATTCATTATCAAAAATAAATAAACAAAATACCAATAAAATAATATAAATTTGTATGAGTAAACGTGTATGTTGCATACGCATTTTTCAATACAAATTTACCATATATATACGCATTTTGTATATTAATTTTATACAAATTTAATTATTCAATGTATTTTGTATCTGTATTTTTTATAAACATATGGAATTATTTTTTAGGTATGCATCTTTTTATTTTCATACAAATTTACATTATTTTTATTGATATTCTGCTCATTCATTTTGATACGAATTGACATTATTCTATGTAACGTATTTTGTATATATTTTCATAGAAATTTACGTTATTTATGTATTTGTTTATTTATATTTGACAACAAATTTACAATATTTTATGGCTATTTTTGTATATACATTTTCAAAAGAAATTTACCTAGTTTTATGTGTATTTTGTATATCTATTTTCATACAAACTCAAATAATTTCTATGTATTTTGTATATTTTAATACAAATTTTAGTTATGTTATGCGTATTTTGTAATTTATTTTCATTGCTTACATATATTTTTTTATTGGTGTTTTGTTGATTTATATTGATACGAATTTACATTATTTTATATGTACTTTTTATATATATTTTATACGCTTTTACATTATTTTAATATTTATTTGAATATATATTTTATACAAATTCATAGTGTTTATGTGTAGTTGTATATATATTTTCATATAAATTTACATTATTTTGTGTATTTTGTACATATATTTTATGACAAATCTACCTTATTTATGTTAATTTTGTATATGTATTTTGTATATTTATATTTATCCAAATACACATTCTTTTTATTGGTATTTTGTTTATTTATTTTAAATCAGTTTACATTATTTTAGAAGTGTATTTTGTATACATTTTTTATACGTATTTACTTAATTTTATGTGTATTTTGTATTAATATTTTTATAGAAATCTACGTTTTTATTTGTATTCGTATATATATGTTTGAAACAAATTTACATTGTTTTATATGTATTTTTGCATATCTCTTTCAATACAAATTTACCTTATTGTATGTATTTTGTATATTTATTTCAATACAAATTTAAATATTTTATGTGTATTTTGGTACATATATATTTTTTATAAGAATGCGCTATTTTATGGGAATTTTGCATCTTTGTTTTCATACAAATCTTACATTATTTTATTAATATTCGGTGTATTTATTTTGATACGAATTTAATTATTCTATTTGTTTTTTTGTATATACTTTTATACATATATTTACATTATTTAATGAGTATCTTGCATATATATTTTATAGAAATTTATTATCTATTATCTATTTTATACAAATACTGCATTCTTTACATATAATAAAAGAATGTGTATTTGTATAAATATAAATATACAAAATGCACATAAAATAACGTAAATTTATATAAAACTATATAGCACATAATAAATAACGCAAATTTCTATAAAATATATGTACAAAATGAACATAAATAAATTTGCATATAAATATATATACAAAACACACTTTTAGATAATGTAAATGAGTATAAAAATATGTATACAAATACCTATGAAAATAATCTAAATTCGTATCGAATTAAATTAAGAAAATATCAATAAAAATAATGTAATTTTGATGAAAATATATATACAAAATACACATAAAATAACCTAAATACAAATACAAATATACACATAAAATAATTTAAAATTGAATGAAATAAATATACAAAATAAACATAAAAAAGGTAAATTTGTAACCAAATATATGAAAAAATACACATAAAATAATATAAATTTGTATGAAAATATATATACAAATACACATTAAACAACATGAATTTGTATAAAATTTCTATCAAAATATATACTTATACACACAATAAAATAACGTAATTTTTTTATGAAAATGTATATACAAAATACACTTAAAATAATTTAAATAAGTAGAAAAATATATATACAAAAAGCACATAAAATAATGTAAATTTGTATGAAAATATATAAACAAATACACATAAAATAATGTAAATTTGGATAAAATATATACACAAAATGAACATTAAATAATGTAAATATGTATAAAAAAAATACAAAATACACATAGAATAATGTTAAATCGTATCAAAATAAATAAAGAGAATATAAATAAAATAATGTAAATTTGTATGAAAATAAAGATGCAAAATATCCATATAATAACGCATATTTGCATAAAAATATATATACAAAAATACATATAAAATAGTTAAATTTGTATTAAAATAAATATACAAAATGCACGTACAATAAAGAAAAATTTGTATTGAAATAGATATGCAAAATACACATCAATAATATAAATTTGTATCAAAATATATATACGAATACTCATAAAATAGAGTAAATTTCTATGAAAATATACATGCAAAATAGATATACAAAATACACATATAACTAGTTAAATTTGTATTTAAATACATATACAAAAAACACATAAAATAATGTAGATTTGTATGAAATGAAAACAAATACATTTTATAAAAAATATATATAAAATACACATAGAAAAATGTAAAATCATATCAATATATATATCAAAAGAATATAGATAAAATAATGTAAATTTGTATGAAAATAAAGATACAAAATACCCATAAAATAGCACATATTTTTGTGAAAATATATATACAAAATACACATGGATTTATCATATTTGTATTTAAATTATTATACAATATGCACATACACTAAGGTAATTTTGTATTGAAAATATGCAAAATACACATAAAATAATGTAACTTGTTTCAAAATATATATACGAATACACATCAAATAACGCAATTTCTATAGAAATATATATACAAAATACACTTGAAATAATGTGAATACGTATAAAATATATATACAAAATACACATTAAATAATTAATTCGTGTCAAAATAAATAAACAAATATCATGAAAAGAACGTGTATTTGTATGAAATAGATATACAAAATACACATAAAATAACTTAAATTTGTATAAAACTATATACAAAATACACAAAAATAATTTAAACTTATGAAAATAATTATACAAAAAAACATATAAAAATAGGTAAATTTAGTATTGAAATACATATACAAAATACACATAAAATAAATGTAAATTTGAATGAAAATATATAAACAGATAGACTTAAAATAACGTAAATTTGTATCAAATATATATACAAAAAAACATTAAATAATGTAAATATGTATAATTAATATATAAAAAACACAAATAAAATAATGTAAAATCGTATCAAAATAAATACAGAAAATATTAATAAAATAATGTAAATATGTATGAAAATTAAGATGCAAAATACCCATAAAATAACGCATTTTTTATAAAAATATAAATACGATAAAACATAAAATATTTGATTTTGTATTAAAATAAATAGATATACAAAATAAAAATAAAATAATCTAAATTTGAATGAAATATATATTCAAAATACATAAAATAATGTAAATTTGTATCAAAATACCTATACAAATACACATATAATAACGTAAATTTGTATAAAAATATATAAACAAAATACAGTTTAAATGATGTAAATACGTATAAAAAAAATGTAAACAATACACAAATAATCATGTAATTCGTATCAAAATAAATAGACAAAATAACAATAAAATAATGTATTTCTAGAAAACATATACAAAATACATAAATAACGAAATATCAATAAAAATATATAATATAATATATTTTTTTATACATATTTAAATATTTAATGTATATTTTGTATATATATATTCATCAAATTTACGTGATTTTATATGTATTTATTTATATATTTTCATACAAATTTACATTATTTTATTGATATTCATGGGTAGGTGGTGGCCGAAGTGATAGCGTACTGGACCAACATTCGCCGCGTGATGGACGACGCGGGTTCGAATCCTCACGCTACCACTCGGATTTTTCGGTCACCGCCGGTATTAAAACTACCCACATGCTGTCCTGAAGACCACCCATCAACCCGGACTCTGGGAAGCCGTCCAAGCGAATCAGAGTACGAGTTCCAGAGGGTAGCATGAGCCAATGCAAGATGGCGCCACTATAAACACTCGCCTGCGCCAGAACGGCTGGGCCGACCATCAGGCCAAACCTGGAAGAAGCCGGGCCGACCATCCAGGCCCCACCGGGAAAATGCCTACCGGCGCAATGGCGACAACGTAAAAAAAAAAAAAGAAAAAATGTATTTCAATACAAATTTGCCTAACTTTATGTGTATTTTGCATATCTAATTTCAAACAAATTTAAATTATTTTTGTGTATTTTTGTATATATTTTTATACAAATTTTAGTTATTTATTTGTTTTTTGTTTATATATTTTCCTACAAATATACATTCTTTTATTGGAATTTTGTGTATTTAATTTTTTACAATTTACATTATTTTATGTGTATTTTGTATATATATTTTTCTACGTATTTAAATTATTTTATGTGTATTTTATATATACATTTTCATAAAAATTTACGTTATTTTATTGTGTGTATTCGTATATATTTTGAAACAAATTTTATACAAATTCATGTTATTTTATGTGTATTTGTATATATATTTTCATACAAATTGATATTATTTTATGTCTATTCTTACATATATTTTATTACAAATTTACCTTATTTTATGTTTATTTTGTATATTTATTTCATTCAATTTTAAATTATTTAATGTGTATATTTGTATTTGTATTTAGGTTATTTTATGTGTGTTTTCTATATATATTTTATTGTTATTATCTTCATTTAACTCGATACGAATTTAGATTATTTCATAGGTATTTTGTATACATATTTTTATACTCATTTACATTATCTAATGTGTGTTTTGTATATATTTTTTTTATGCAAACTAATTTTATGTGCATTTTTGTTCATATATTTTTATAGAAACTTAAACGTTATTTTATGTGTATTTTGTATATGTTTTCTCATACAAATTTACATTATTTAATTAGTTTTTTGTTTATTTATTTTGATACGAATGACTTGATTATTGGTGTATTTTGTAAATATTTTTTATACGTATTTACATTACTTAATGTATTTTGTTTATATATTTTTTACAAATTTACGTTATTATATGTATTTGTTAAAATATTTAAACAGTTTACTTTATTTTATGTATTTTGTATATATATTTCAATTCAAATTTAGCTTATTTTGTGTGTATTTTGTATATCTATTTTCATACAAAATTAATTACTTCTGTGTATTTTTGTATATAGTTTTATACAAATTTACGTTACTTTATGTGCATTTTGTATATTTATATTTATACAAATACACATTCTCTTATTGGTATTTTGTTTATTTATATTTATACAAATTTACATTATTTTATGTGTATTTTGTATACATTTTTAATTCGTATTTACTTAATTTTATTTGTATTTTGTATATATATATTTATAAATCTACATTATTTTAAGTGTATTCGTATATATATTTTGAAACAAATTTACATTGATTTATATGTTTTTTGCATATTTATTTCAATACAAATTTACCTTGTATTGTATGTGCATTTGTATATTTATTTTAATAGAAATTCAAATATCTTATGTGTATTTTGGTATATATAATTTTATAAAAATGCGTTATTTTATAGGTATTTTGCATCTAGTTTTCATACAAATGTAGATTGTTTTATTAATATTCTGTGTATATATTTTGATACGATTTTATATTATACTATTTGTGTTTTGTATATATTTTTTATACATCTTTTCATTATTTAATGTGTATTTTTTATATATATTTTATACAAATTAACATCATTTTAAGTGTATTTGTTTATATAATTTCATTCAAATTTACATTATTTTAAGTGTATTTTGTATATGTATTTCAATACAAATTTACCTAATTTTATGTGTATTTTGTATATTTATTTTCATACAAATTTAAATTGTTTTGTGTTTTTTGTAGTTACATATAGAGTAAATTTCTATGAAAATATATATTCAAAATACATATAAAATTGTGTAAATAAGTATAAAATATATATATCAAATACACCTAAAAATGAAAATTCGTATCAAAATAAATAAACAAAATTCCGATAAAAAGAACGTATATTGTAGGAAAATAAATATACAAAATACACATAAAATTACAAAATTTGAATAAAAAGTATATACAAAAAACAAAAATAAATTTCAATTTGTATGAAAATAGATATACAAAATACACATATAATTGGTTAAATTTGGTTTAAATACATGTACAAAATACACATAAAATAATGTAATGTATAAAATGAAAACAAATTCACATAAAATAACGACCCATTTGTATAAAATAGATATACAAAATATACATAGAATAATGTAAAATCGTATCAAAATAAATACACAGAATATCAATAAAATAATGTAATTTTGTATGAATAAAAGATGCAAAATACCCATAAAATAAAGCATATTTTTAAAAAGAAAATACATATACAAGAATACACATAGAATAATTAAATTTGTATTAAAATTAATATACAAAATGCACGTACAATAAAGGTAAATTTATTATTGAAAAAATATACAAAATACACATAAAACAATGTATATTTGTTTCAAAATATATATACGAATACATAAAATAACGTATATTTCTATAGAAATATATATACAAAATACACATGAAATGACGTAAATACGTATAAAATATATATACACAATACACATTAAATAACGTAAATTCGCATAAAAAAAATAAAAAATATCAATAACAGAATGTGTATTTGTATGAAAATAGATATACAAAATACACATAAAATATTGTAAATTTGTATAAAACTCTATTAAAAAAAATACACAAAAATAATTTAAATTTGTATAAAAATATATATACAAAATACATTTATATATATATATATATATATATATATATATATATATATATATATATATATATATATATATATATATATATATATATATATATATATATATATATATATATATATATATATATATATATATATATATATATATATATCTATATATATATATATATATATATATATATATATTTATATTTTGTTTATTTATTTTGATGCAATTTACATTATTTTATGTATTTTGTATACATTTTATAACTTCATTTTATGTGTATTTTGTATATATATTTTATAGAAATCATTGTTTTATATGTATTTTGCATATCTAATTCAATAATTTACCTTATTAAATGTGTTTTGTATATTTATTTTAATACAAATTTAATTTTTGATGTGTATTTTGGTATATATATTTTTAAATAAAAAAATGCGTTATTATTCTATTTGTGTTTTGTATATATTTTTTATTATACAAATTTACGTTATTTTAAGTGTATTTGTTAATGTATTTTCATTCAAATTCACAGTATTTTATGTGTATTTTGTGTATGTATTTCAACACAAATTTACCTAATTTTATGTGTATTTTGTATATTTATTTTCATACAAATTTAAAAAAAAAAATTCTATTTTTGTATATAGTTTGATACAAATTTAGGTTATTTTATGTGTATTTTGTATATCTATTTTCATACAAATACACATTCTTTTATTGATATTTTGTTTATTTATTTTGACGCGAATTTTATATGAATTTGTTTTCATTTCATACAAATTTACATTATTTTATGTGTATTTTGTACATGTATTTAAATACAAATTTAACTAATTATATATTATTGTGTTTTGTATATCTATTTTCATACAAATTGAAATTTATTTTTGTTCTTTTTGTATACATTTTTATTCAAATTTTCAGTAATCTTACAAAAATATATATTCAAAAACACATAAAAATATTTTAATTTGCATTGAAATAAATATACAAAATGCACATTCAATAAGGTAAATTTGTATTGAAAGAGATATGCAAAAATACATATAAAACAATGTAAATTTGTTTCAAAATATATATACGAATACAAATAAAAAAACGTAGATTTCTATAAAAATATATATACAAAAAACAAATTTACATTGTTTATATGTATTTTGCATATCTATTTTTGTGTATTCTGTATTTATTTTTGTTATACAAAGAATAATGTAAAATCGTATCAAAATAGGTACACAGAATATCAATAAAATAAATTAAATTTGTATGAAAATAAAGATGCAAAATACCCATCAGATAAAGCATTTTTTTTAAATACATATACAAAAATACACATAGAATAGTTAAATTTGTATTAAAATTAATATACAAAATGCACACATACAATAGGATGAGATTGTATTGAAAAAAAAAAACATACAAATACAAATAAAACAGTGTAAATTTGTTTCAAAATATATATACGAATACATAAAATAACGTAGATTTCTATGAAATATATATACAAAATACATGAAATTATGTAAATACATTATGGTATATAAAATACATATTAAGTAATAATAAATTCGTGACAAAATAAATAAACAAAAATATCTGAAAGTAATGTGGCATTGAAATATCATGAAAGAATGTGTATTTATATGAAATTAAATAATAGATAATAAGTTAGCCCAGTGTAATATATATGCAAGATACACATTAAATAATGTAAATATGTATAAAAAAATATATACAAAAAACAAATTGAATAATGTAAAATCATTGTCGAAATAAATACACAAAATATTAATAAAATAATGTAAATTTAACGCTATGAAAAATAAAAGGCAAAAATTCCACATCAAATAAGCGCATTTCTTGTAAAGTAATATATATACCGAAAATACACATAAAATATTTAAATTTGTATTGAAATAAATATACAAAATACATACAATAAGGTAAACTTCTGTTGAAGAAGAGATATGCAAAAATACATATAAAAAATTGTAAATTTGTTTCAAAATATATATACGAATACACATAAATAACGTACATTTCTATAAAAATATATATACAAAAATACATAAAATTAGTAAATAATCGTATAAAAATGTAAACAAAATACACATAAAATAATATAAATTCAAGAAAGCAAAATAAATAAACAAAATACCAATAAAAGAATGTGTATTTTGTTCTGTGTATTTTGCATATAGTTTTATACAAATTTACGATACTTTATGTGTTTTTAGATATATTATATTTATACAAATACACTTTTTTTACTGGTATTTGTTTATTTATTTTGATACGATTTTTTATGTGTATTTTATTATTCATTTTATACGTATTTACTTTATTTTATGTGTATTTTATATATATTTTATAGAAATCAACGTTATTTTATGTGTATTCGTATGTATATTTTTGAAAACAGTAATTTTGTATTATATATTTTTGCATATCTATTTCAATAAATTTACCTTACAGTATGTGCATTTTTATATTTATTTTAATACAAATTTTAATATTTTATGTATATTTGGTAAATATATTTTATAAAAATGCGTTATTTTATGGCTATTTGCATCTTTATTTTCAGCATACAAATTTACATTATTTAATTAATATTCTGTGTATTTATTTTGATAAGATTTTTGATTATTCGTTTTGTGTTTTTTTTATATTTTTTTTATACATATTTAGAGTATTTAATTAGTATTTTGTATATATTTTTGATACAATTTTACTTTTTATTTTGTGTATATGTTTTATATATTTTTCATTCAAATTTCCATTATTTTATGTGTATTTTGTATATGTATTTCAATACAAATTTACGTAATTTATGTATGTATTTTTGTATATTTATTTTCATACAAATTTAAATCATTTTTGTGTATTTTTGTATATAGTTTTATACAAACTCTAGGTTATTTTTATGAGTATTTTGTATATCTATTTTCATACAATTACATATTTTTTTATTGAAGTATTTTGTTTTATTTATTTTGACATTAAATTTAAATTATTTAATGTATTTTGTGTATATATATATATATATATATATATATATATATATATATATATATATATATATATATATATATATATATATATATATATATATATATATATATATATATATTTTTTTTTTTATACGTATATATACATCATTTCATGTGTATTTTGTATATATATTTCTATAGAAATCTACATTGTTATTTTATGTGTATTCGTACATATATTTTTAAACAAATTACAGTTTTAATATGCATTTTTTGTATATTTTTCAATACAAATTTACCTTATTGTACGTGCATTTTGACATATTAATTTTAATACTAAATTTAATTATTCTATGTATTTTTATATGTATTTTTTAAAAAAATATGCTTTATTTTACAGGTATTTTGCATCTTTATTTTCATACAAAAATTACATTATTTTATTGATATTCTGTATTTATTTTATACGATTTTACATTATTCTATGTGTATTTTGTATATATTTTTCATTTAATTTAGCTTATTTAATGTGTATTTTGTATATCTATTTATTTTAATACTGAAATCAAATATTTTAATTTTTCGTATATATATTTTTTATAAAAATGGTATATTTTATGGTATTTTTGCATCTTAATTTTCATACAAATTTACATTATTTTATTAATATTTTCTGTATTTATTTTGATACGATTTTACATTATTTTATTTGTGTTTTGTATATATTTTTTATGCATATGTTACATTTTTTAATGTGTTTTTGTATATATATTTGATACAAATTTACGTTATTTAAGTCTATATGTTTATATATTTTCATTTCAAATTTACATTATTTTATGTGTATTTTGTATATGTATTTCAATACAAATTTACTCTAATTTTATATGTTTTTGTATATTTAATTTTCCTTACTAGTTTAAATTATTTTTTGTGTATATTTTGTTTTATAGTTTTATATAAATTTAGGATTTATTTTATGTGTATTTTGTATATTTCATACAAATACACATTCTTTTCATGATAATATTTTGTTTATTTATTTTATTTGAATTAACATTATTTAATGTGTATTTTGTATATATATTTTCTTATAACGTATTTTTACATTATTTCAGAAGTATTATTTATTTATATATATTTCTATAGAAATCTGCGTTATTTTATGTGTATTCGTATATATATTTTGAAACAAATTTACATTGTTTTATGTGTATTTTGTATATTTTTCTTTTTAATAACAAATTCTAACCTTATTGTATGGTGCATTTTTTGTATATTAATTTTAATAAAATTTTCTTATTTATCTATGTGTATTTTTAGTATATGAATTTTAAAATATGTTTTATTTTATCAATAAAAAATATATAATATACTATATTTTTATACATATTTCAAAATATTTAATGTATATTTTATATATATATATTTATCCAAATTTACGTGATTTTATATGTATTTGTTTATATTTCACTTACAAGTTTTGTATATGTATTTCAATACAAATTTACCCTAACTTTATGTGTGTATTTTGCATATATCTGTTTCAAACATTTAAATTATTTTTGTGTATTTTGTATATATTTTTTATACAAATTTAAGTTATTTTATTTGTTTTTGTATATATATATTTCCTACAAATATACACATTCTTTTATTGAATTTTATTGTATTTAACTTTTTTACGAATTTACATTATTTTTTATGTGTATTTTATATATATTTTCTACGTATTTAAATCTTATTTTATGTATTTTAATATACATTTTCATAAAAATTTACGTTATTTTATTGTGTATTCGTATATATTTTGAAACAAATTTTATACAAATTCTTGTTATTTTATGTGTGGCTTGTATATATATTTTCACTACAAATTTATATTATTTTATGTGTATTCTTACATATATTTTATTACAAATTTACCTTATTTTATGTTTATTTTGTATGTTTTATTTCATTCAATTTTAGAATTATTTAATGTGTATATTTGTATTTATTTAGGTTATTTTATGTGTGTTTTCTATATATATTTTCATCCAAAATTACTTTATTTTATAGTTATTTTCTTAATTTTAACTCGATACGAAATTTAGATTTTATGTGTATTTTGTATATATAGCTATTTTTGTAGAAATCTACGTTATTTTATCTGTATTCGTATATATATATATTGAAACAAATTTACATTGTTTTATGCGTATTTTTGCATATCTATTTCAATACAAATTTACCTTATTGTATGTGCATTTTGTATATTTATTGTAATAAATTTAAATATTATATGTGTATTTGGTATATATATATTTCATAAAAAAAATGCGTTGTTTTATGGAGTATTTTGCATCTTTATTTTCATACAAATTTACATTATTTTTATTAATATTCTGTGTATTTATTTTGATACTATTTTACATTATTCTATTTGTATTTTGTATATATATATTTTTTTATACATATTAAGCGCATTATTTTAATGTGTATTTTCTATATATTTCATACAAATTTACGTTATTTTAAGTGTATATGTTTATAGATTTTCATTAAAATTTACATTATTTATGTGTTTTTTTTATATTTATTTCAATAGAAATTTTACTATTTTTATGTGTATTTTGTATATTTTTTTTTATACAAATTTAAATTATTTTTGTGTATTTTTTTTGTATAGAGTTTTATACAAGTTTACAATATTTTATCTGTATTTTGTATATCTATTTTCATACAAATACACATTCTTTTATTGATATTTTGTTTATTTATTTTGATGCGAATTTACATTATTTAATGTGTATTGTGTATATATATATATATATATTTATTTACGTCATTTCATGTGTATTTTGTATATATATTTCTATAGAAATATACGTTATTTTATGTGTATTCGTATATATATTATGAAACAAATTTACATTGTTTTATGTGTATTTTGCATATTCTTTCAATACAAATTTACCTTATTGTATGTGCATTTTGTATATTAATTTTAATACAAATTTAATTATTCTATATGTATTATTGTATATCTATTTTTATAAAAATATGCCTTATTTTATGGGTATTTTGCATCTTTATTTTCATACAAATTTTTATTATTTTTTGATATTCTGCGTATTTATTTTGATACGATTTAACATTATTCTATGTATATTTTGTATATATATTTTATACAAATGTACGTTATTTTATGTGAATTTGGTTTCTTTTCATACAAATTTACATTATTTTATATGTATTTTGTATATGTATTTAAATACAAATTTATCTAAATATATGTGTATTTTGTATATCTATTTTCATACAAATTGAAATTTATTTTGTGTATTTTTGTATATATTTTTATTAAAATTTTCAGTAATTTTATGTGTATTTTGTATATTTATTTTTCCTACAAATATACGTTCTTTTATCGGAATTTTGTTTATTTATTTTGATACAATTTTACATTTTTTTTTAGGTGTATTTGATATATATATTTTTATACTTATTTACATTAATTTTATATGTATTTTTGAATATATATTTTCATAAATTTACTCTATATGTATATACAAAAAACACAAAAAAATAATTTAAATTTGTGTGAAAATAAATACAAAATACACATAAATTAGAGTAAATTTGTTTTGAGATACATATACAAAATACCATAAGATAATGTAATTTGAATGAAATTATATAAACAAATATACTAAATAACGTTAATTTGTATAAAATATATATAAAAATACACATTAAATAATGAAATATGTATAAAAAATATATAGAAACACAAATAGTATAATATAAAATCGTATCAAAATATATACACAGAATATTAATAAAATAATGTCATTTGTATGAAAACTAAAGGTGCAAAAAATACAAATAACATTCTTTTTATTGGTATTTTGTTTATTTATTTTAAATCAATTTTACATTATTTTATGTGTATTTTGTATACATTTTTTATACGTATTGCTTAATTTTATGTGTATTTTGTATATATATTTTTATGAAATCTACGTTTTTTATTTGTATTCATATATATTTTGAAACAAATTTACATTGTTTTATATGTATTTTGCATATCTCTTTCAATACAAATTTACCTTATTGTATGTGCATTTTGTATATTTATTTCAATACAAATTTAAAAATTTATATGTATTTTGGTAGATATATTTTTATAAAATGCGCTATTTTATGGAATTTTACATCTTTATTTTCATACAAATTTACATTATTTTATTAATATTCGGTGTATTTATTTTGATACGAATTTACATTATTCTATTTGTTTTTGTATATACTTTTTATACATATTTACATTATTTAATGAGTATCTTACATATATATTTTATACAAATTTATTATCTATTATCTATTTTTATACAAATACATTCTTTACATGATATTTTGTTTATTTATTTGACACAATTTACATTATTTGATATGTATTTTGTATATATATTTTTATACGTGTTACATAATTTCATATGTATTTTGTATATATATTTTCTATTGAAATCTAATTTATTTTATGTGTATTCGTATATATATTTTGAAACAAATTTACATTGTTTTTATATGTATTTTGAATATCTCTTTTAATACAAATTTACCTTTACTGTATATGCATTTTGTATATTTATTTCAATACAAATTTAAATATTTTATGTGTATTTTGGAATATATATTTTTATAAGAAATGCGATAGTTTTGGGATTTGCATCTTTATTTTCAAACAAATTTACATTATTTTATTGATATTCTGTGTATTTTATTTTGATACGATTTTGTTTATTCTATTTGTTTTTGTATATATTTTTTATACACATTTACATTATTTAATGTGTATCTTGCATATATATTTTATATAAATCTACGTTATTTTAAGTGTATTTGTTTTATATTTTCATTTAAATTTATTTATTTTAATTCAGTACATTATTTTATGTATTTTGTATACATTTTTTTATACGTATTTACTTAATTTATGTGTATTTTGTATTTATATTTTTATAGAATCTACGTTTTTTATTTGTATTCGTATATATATTTTGAAACAAATTTACATTATTTTATATGTATTTTGCATTTCTCTTTCAATACAAATTTACCTTATTGTATTTACATTTTGTATATTTATTTCAATGCAAATTTAAATATTTTATGTTTATTTTGGTATATATATTTTATAAAGAAATCACTATTTTATGAATTTTGCATCTTTATTTTCATAAATTTACATTATTTTATTAATATTCAGTGTATTTATTTTGATACGATGTTACATTATTCTATTTGTTTTTGTATATACTTTTTATACATATTTACATTATTTAATGTGTATCTTGCATATATATTTTATACAAATTTATTATCTATTATCAATTTTCATACAAATACACATTTTTTTCATGATATTTTGTTTATTTATTTTGACACGAATTTACATTATTTGATATGTATTTTGTATATATATTTTTATACGTATTTACATAATTTCATATGTATTTTGTATATATATTTCTATAGAAATCTACTTTTTTTTATGTGTATTCGTATATATATTTTGAAACAAATTTACATTGTTTTATATGTATTTTTTGAATATCTCTTTCAATGCAAATTTACCTTACTGTATATGCATTTTGCATATTTATTTCAATACAAATTTAAATATTTTATGTGTATTTTGGTAAATATATATTTTTTATAAAAATGCGATAATTTTGAGAATTTTGCATCTTATTTTCATACAAATTTACATTATTTTATTGATATTCTGTATTTATTTTGATACGATTTTACATTATTCTATTTGTTTTTGTATATATTTTATACACATTTACATTATTTAATGTATTATCTTGCATATATATTTTATACAAATTTACGTTATTTTAAGTGTATTTGTTTATATATTTTCATTCAAATTTACATTATTTGATTGTATTTTGTATGTATTTCAATAAATTTACCTAAATTTATGTGTATTTTGTATATTTCTTTTCAAACAAATTTAAATTATTTTGTGTATTTTGTATATACTTATACAAATTTAAGTTTATTTATGTACGCATTTTCATTATTTAGTTTGTGTTTTGTATATATATATTTTTTGCAAATTTTATTTTATGTGCACTTTTGTACATATATTTTTATAGGAATTTGCGTTATTTTGTATGTTTTCTCATACAAATTTACATTATTTTATTGCTATTTTGTTTATTTATTTTGATACAAATTACATGATTATATGTGTATTTTGTACATATTTTTTATACTTATTTACATTACTTAATGTATTTTTTTTATATATTTTTACAATAATATTCGTTATAATATGTATTTGTATATATATTTTTATTAAGATTTACATTATTTATGTATTTTGTATGTACATTTAAATCAAATTTAGCTTATTTTAGCTGTATTTTGTATATATATTTTCATACAAATTTAATTACTTGTAATTTTTGTCTATAGTTTTATACAAATTTACGATATTTTATGTGTATTTTGGATATTTATATTTATACAAATACATTCTTTTATTGATATTTTGTTTATTTATTTTTGATACGATTTTTATGTATTTTGTATTCATTTTTTATACGTATTTACTTCATTTTATGTATGTGTATATATTTTATAAAATCTACGTTATTTTATGTGTATTCGTATATATATATTTTGAAACAAGTTTACATTGTTTTATATGAATTTTGCATATCTATTTCAATACAAGTTTACCTTATTGTATGTGCATTTTGTATATTTATTTTAATAAAAATTCAAATATTATATGTGTATTTTGTTATTTATATTTATATAAAAGATGCGTTATTTTATGGCTATTTTTCATCTTTATTTTCACACATTTACATTATTTTATTAATATTCTGTATTTATTGTTGATACGATTATACATTATTCTATTTGTGTTTTGTATATATTTTTTATACATATTTACATTATTTAATGTTTATTTTGAAATATATTTGATACAAATTTACGTCATTTTAAGTGTACATGTTTATATATTTTCATTTCAAATTTCCATTATTTTTATTGTGTATTTTGTATATGTATTTCAATACAAATTTACCTAATTTTATGTGTATTTTGTATATTTATTTTCATACAAATTTGAATTATTTTGTGTATTTTGTATATAGATTTTATACAAACTTAGGTTATTTTATAGTATTTTGTATATCTATTTTCATACAAATACACATTCTTTTATTGATATTTTGTTTATTTATTTTGACGAGAATTTAAATCATTTAATGTGTATTTTGTATATATATATATATATATATATTTATACATATTTACATAATTTCATGTTTGTTTTGTATATATATTTCTATAGAAATCTACGTTATTTTATGTGTATTCGTATATATTTTTAAACAAATTTACACTTTTATGTGCATTTTGTATATTTTTCAATACAAATTTACCTTATTGTACGTGCATTTTGTATATCAATTTTAATACATTTAATTATTCTATGTGTATTTTGTATATGTATTTTTAAATATGTTTCATTTATGGGTATTTTGCATCTTTATTTTCATACAAAATTACATTATTTTATTGATATTCTGTGTATTTATTTTGATACGATTTTACATTATTCTATGTGTATTTTGTATATCTATTTTATACAAATGTACGTTATTTTATGTGAATTTGTTTTCATTTCATACAAATTTACATTATTTTATGTGTATTTTGTACATGTATTTAAATATAAATTTAACTAATTATATGTGTATTTTGTATATTTATTTTCTTACAAATTGAAATTTATTTGATATTAATTTTTTTTTTAGGTGTATTTGATATAAATATTTTTATACTTATTTACATTTTATATGTATTTTGAATATATATTATCACAGAAATTTACTCTATATGTGCTTATACAAAAATCACAAAAAATTTAAATTTGTGTGAAAATAAATATACAAAATACACATAAAATTAGGTAAGTTTGTGTTAAATACATATACAAATACACTTAAAATAATGTAAATTTGATTGAAATATATTAACAAATACACTTAAAATAACGTTAATTTGTATAAAATATATATAAAAATACACATTAAATAATGAAAATGTATAAAAAATATACTCCAAACACAAATAGTATAATATAAAATCGTATCAAAATATGTACAGAATAATAATAAAATAATGTACATTTGTATGAAAACTAAGATAAAAATACTATATAAAATAACGCATTTTTTATAAAATTATATACCAAAATACATAAAATATTTGAATTTGTTTAAAATAAATATACAAAATACAAATACAATAAGGTAAATTTAAATTTAAAATATTTTTGTGTATTTTTGTATATAGTTTGATACAAATTTAGAGTTATTTATGTGTATTTTTCTATATCTATTTTCATACAAATACACATTTTTTATTGATATTTTGTTTATTTATTTTGACATGAATTTACATTATTTAATGTGTATTTGTATATATATTTTTATACGTATTTACATCATTTTCATGTGTATTTTGTATAGTTTTAAACAAATTTATATTATTTAATGTGTATTTGTGTATATATTTATACAAATACATTATTTTATTGGTATTTGTTTATTTATTTTGATACTAGTTTACATTATTTTATGTGTATTTTGTATACATTGTTTATACGTATTTACTTAATTTTATGTGTTTTTTGTATATATATTTCAAGAGAAATCTACGTTATTTTATGTGTATTCATTATAAATATTTTGAAACTAATTTACATTGTTTATATGTATTCTGCATATCTATTTTGTGTATTCTGTATTTATTTTTGTTATGCATAGAATAATGTAAATCGTATCAAAATAAGTACACAGAATATCAATAAAATAATTTAAATTTATGAAAATAAAAGATGCAAAATACCCATAAGATAAAGCATATTTTTTAAAATACATATACAAAAATACATAGAATAATTAAATTTGTATTAAAATTAATATACAAAATGCACACATACAATAAAAGATTAAATTTATTGAAAAAAAACGTAAAAATACAAATAAAACATTGTAAATTTGTTTCAAAATATATATACGAATACACATAAAATAACGTAGATTTCTATAGAAATATATATACAAATACACATGAAATTATGTAAATACGTATAAAAATATATATATAAAATACATATTAAGTAATGTAAATTCGTATCAAAATAAACAAAATATCATGAAAAGAATGTGTATTTGTATGAAAATAAATAATAGATAATAAGTTTGTATGAAATATATATGCATGATATACATTAAATAATGTAAATATGTATAAAAAAATATATATACAAAAAACAAATAGAATAATGTAAGATCGTATCAAAATAAATACACCGAATATTAATAAAATGTAAATTTGTATGAAAAAAAGATGCAAATTCCCAATGCATTTATAAAATATATATATGCAAAATACATAAAATATTTAAATTTGTATTGAAATAAATATACAAAATGCACATACAAGGTAAAATGCTTTATTGAAAGAGATATGCAAAATACATATAAAACAAATGTAAATTTGTTTCAAATATATATAATACGAATACACATAAAATAACGTAGATATCTATAAAAATATATATACAAAATTACATAAAATTAAGGTAAATACGTATAAAAAATATAAACAAAATACATAAAATAATATAAATTGAAACAAAATAAATAAACAAAATACGAATAAAGAATATTGTATTTGTATAAATATAAATGTACAAAATACACATACAAAATAAACATAAAATAAGTGAGAAATTTTTAATGAAATATATGTACAAAATACACATAAAATAAAGTAAATTTATATGAAAATATATATGCAAATACTACATAAAATACCATGAATTTGTATAAAATTATATATTCAAAATAAATATTAAATAATATAAATGCGTTTAAAAATATATAAAAAGTACATATAAACTAATGTAAATTCGTAATAAAGTAAAACAACAAAATACCAATAAAATAATATATATTTGAATGAAAATAGATTTACAAAATACACATAACATAACTAAAATTTGTATTGAAATATATACAAAATACATAAAAATAATTAGATTTGTATGAAAATAGATATTTAAAATACACATAAAACAAGGTAAATTTGTTTTGAAATCTATATACCAATAATACCATAAAATATTGTAAATTTGTGTCAAAAAATATAAACAAATACACATAAAATAACATAAATTTGTTTGAAAAATATATACAAAATACACATAGAATAATGTCAAATCGTATCAAAATGAATGAGCAGAATATCAATAAAATAACGTAAATTTGTATGAAAACAAAGATGCAAAATACCCATAAAATAAAGCATATTTTTATAAAAATACAGATACAAAAATACACATAGAATAATTAAATTTAGTATTAAATTAATATACAAAATGCATATACAATAAGGTAAATTTGTATTGAAAAATATGCAAAATACACATCAAAAGTGTAACTTTGTTTAAAAATCTGTATACGAATACATACATAATATAACGTAGATTTCTATAGAAATATATATACAAAATACACATGAAATGATGTAAATACGTATAAAATATATATACAAAATACACATTAAATAATTTAAACTCTCGTCAAAATAAATAAACAAAATATCAATAAAAGAACGTGTATTTGTATGAAAATAGATACAAAATACTCATTAAATAACTAAGTTTGTATAAAACTATACAAAAATTACACAAAAATAATTTAAATTTGTATGAAAATAAATACAAAATACACATAAAATTATTTAGTATATCTATTCATACAAATGTACGTTGTTTTATGTGAATTTGTTGAATTCTTTCATTTCATATTTACATGGAAATTTACATTGTTTAATTTTATGTGTGTATTTTGTACATGCATCAAATATACAAATTAACTTAAATAATGTAATTTTGTATGAATATAAAGATGCAAAATTCCCATAAAATAGCGCATTTCTTATAAAAATATATATACCAAAATACACAAATTTTTTAAATTTGTATTGAAATAAATATACAAAATATATACAATACAATGGCAAATTTGTATTGAAAGAGATATGCAAAAAATACATATTAAACAATGTAAATTTGTTTCAAAATATATATACGAATACAAATAAAAAACGTAGATTTCTATAAAATATATAAAATAATACACATAAAATTAAGTAAATACGTATAAAAAATATATTCAAAATACACATAAAATAATGTAAATTCAATTAAAATAAATAAACAAATACCAATAAAAGAATGTGTATTTGGATAAATATAAATATACAAAATACACATACAAATAAACATAAAATAAGGTAGATTTGTAAAATATATGTACAAAATACACATACAATAATGTAAATTTATGTAAAATATATATACAATACATAAAATACCATGAATTTATAAAATATATATTCAAAATAAATATTAAATAATGTAAGAGCGTATAAAAATATATATACAAAGTACATATAAAATGAAAATTAAGATGCAAATACCTTTAAAATAACGCATTTTTTTATAAAATTGTTGATACCAAAATACACATAAAATATTTAAACTTGTATTAAAATAAATATACAAAATGCACATACAATAAAGGTAAATTTGTATTGAAATAGATATGGAAAATACATATAAAATAATGTAAATTTGTTTCAAAATATATACGAATACACATAAAATAAGTGAATTTCTATAAAATACATATACAAAATACACATAAAATTAAGTAAATTATAAAAAATGTATACAAAATACACATAAAATAATGTAAATTCGTATAAATGTAAATAATCAATATACCAATAAAAAGAGAATGTGTATAAATATAATATAAATACAAAGCACATAAAATAACGTAAATTTATATAAAACTATATACATAAAATAACGCAAATTTCTATAAAAATATATGTACAAAATGAACATAAAATAAATTTGGTATAAAAAATATATATACAAAACACATTAGATAATGTAGTAATGAGTATAAAAATATGTATGAAAATACCTATGAATAATCTAAATTTATCGAATTAAATTAAGAAAATACCAATAAAATAATGTAATTTTGGATGAAAATATATATACAAAATAACAGAAAATAACCTAAATACAAATAGAAATATACATAAAATAATTTAAAATTGAATGAAATAAATATACAAAATAAACATGTGAAATATAAAGGTAAATTGTAATAAAATATGAAAAAATAAACATAAAATAATATAAATTTGTGAAATATATATATACAAACACACATTAAATAACATGAATTTGTATAAATTTGTATCGAAATATATATATACACACAATAAAATGACGTAATTTTTTTATGAAATATGTATATACAAATACACATAAAATAATTTAAATACGTAGAAAATATATATACAAAAACACATAAAAATAATTAAATGAATTAATATGTGTGAAAATATATAAACAAATACACATAAAATAATGTAAATTTGGATAAAATATATACAAAATTAACATTAAATAATGTAATATATATATATATATATATATATATATATATATATTATATGTGATATATATATATATATATATATATATATATATATATATATATATATATATATATATATATATATATATATATATATATATATATATATATATATATATATATATATATATATATATATATATATATATATATATATATATATATATATATATATATATATATATATACAAAAAAACCATAGAATAATGTTAAATCGTATCAAAATAAATAAAAGAGAATATCAATAAAATAATGTGAAATTTGTATGAAAATAAAAGATAAAAAACATCCATATAATAACGCATATTTGCATAAAAATATATATACAAAATACATATAAAATAATTAAATTTGTATTAAAATAAATATACAAAATGTACGTACAATAAAGTAAATTTGTATTGAAATAGATATACAAAATGCACATTAATAATGTAAATTTGTATCAAAATATATATCGAATACTTATAAAATAGAGTAAATTTCTATAAAAATATACATACAAAATAGATATACAAAATACATATAACTAGTTAAATTTGTATTTAAATATATATACAAAAACACATAAAATAATGTGAATTTGTATGAAATGAAAACAAATACATTTTATATAAAATATATATACAAAATACACATAGAATAATGCAAAAACATATCAAAATAAATACACAGAATATCAATAAAATAATGTAAATTTGTATGAAAATAAAAGATGCAAAATACCCATAAAAATAAAACATATTTAAAAAAAAATACAAAAATACACATAGATTAATCAAATTTGTATTAAAATTAATATACAAAATGCACATACAATAAGGTAAATTTGTATTAAAAAATATTCAAAATTCACATAAAACAATGTAAATTTGTTTCAAAATATATACGAATACACATAAAATATCGCAGAATTTCTATGAAATATATATACAAAATACACTTGAAATAATGTAAAATACGTATAAAATATATATACAAAATACACATTAAATAATGTTAATTCGTGTCAAAATAAATAAACAAAATATCATGAAAAGAATGTGTTGTATGAAAATGAATATAAAATACACATAAAATAACCCAAATTTGTATAAAACTATATAAAAATACACAAAATAATTTAATCTTGTGAAAATAAATATCCAAAAACATATGAAATTAGGTAAATTTGTGTTGAAATACATATGCAAAATACACATAAAATAATGTAAATTTGAATGAAAATATATAAACATATAGACTTAAAATAACGAAAATTTGTATCAAATACATATACAAAAAAAACATTAAATAATGTAAATATGTATAAAAAAATATATACACAAATAAAATAATGTAAAATCGTATCAAAATAAATACAGAAAATATTAATAAAATAATGTAAATTTGTATGAAAATTAAGATGCAAAATACCCATAAAATAACGCATTTTTTATAAAAAAATATATATACGAAAAAACATCAAATATTTGATTTTGTATTAAAATAAATAGATATTCAAAATACACATAAAATAAGCTAAATTTGAATTGAAATATATACAAAATACATAAAATAATGTAAATTTGTATCAAAATTCTTATACAAATACATATTAATAACGTAAATTTGTATAGAAATATATAAACAAAATACACATTAAATAATGTAAATACGTATAAAAAAATGTAAAAAATACACAAATAATCATGTAATTCTTATCAAATTAATAGACAAAATACAAATAAAATAATGTAAATTTCTATGAGAAAACATATACAAAATACACATAAATAACGCAAATATCAATAAAAATATATATAATATAATACATTTTATACATATTTAAAATATTTAATGTATATTTTGTATATATATTATCAAATTTACGTTATTTTATATGTATTTGTTTATATATTTTCATACAAATTTACATTATTTTATGTGAGTTTTGAATATGTATTTCAATACAAATTTGCTAACTTTATGTGTATTTTGCATATCTATTTTCAAACAAATTTAAATTATTTGTGTGTATTTTTGAATATATTTTTATACAAAATTTAGTTATTTTATTTGTTTTTTGTATATATATTTTCCTACAAATATACATTCTTTTATTGGAATTTTGTGTATTTATTTTTTTACGAATTTACATTATTTTATGTGTATTTTGTATATATATTTTCTACGTATTTAAACTATTTTTGTGTATTTTATATATACATTTTCATAAAATTTACGTTATTTTATTGTGTATTCGTATATATTTTGAAACAAATTTTATACAAATTTATGCTATTTTATGTGTATTTGTATATATATTTTCATACAAATTTATATTATTTTATGTGTATTCTTACATATATTTTATTACAAATATACCTTATTTTATGTTTATATTTATTTCATTCAATTTTAAATTCTTTAATGTGTATATTTGTATTTGTATTTAGGTTATTTTATGTGTGTTTTCTATATATATCTTCATCCAAAATTACATTATTTTATTGTTATTTTCTTAATTTAACTCGATGCGAGTTTACATTTTATGTGTATTTTGTATATATTTTTATAGAAATCTACGTTATTTTATCTGTATTCGTATATATATTTTGAAACAAATTTACATTGTTTTATGTGTATTTTGCATATCTATTTCAATACAAATTTACCTTTTGTATGTGCATTTTGTATATTTATTGTAATACAAATTTAAATATTATATGTGTATTTTGGTATATATATTTTCATAAGAAATGCGTTGTTTTATGGGTATTTTGCATCTTTATTTTCATACAAATTTACATTATTTTATTAATATTCTGTGTATTTATTTTGATACTATTTTACATTATTCTATTTGTGTTTTGTATATATTTTTTTTTACATATTTACATTATTTAATGTGTATTTTCTATATATATTTCATACAAATTTACGTTATTTTAAGTGTATTTGTTTATATATTTTCATTAAAATTTACATTATTTTATGTGTATTTTGTATATGTATTTCAATAGAAATTTAACTAGCTTTATGTGTATTTGTATATATATTTTTATACAAATTTAAATTATTTTTGTGTATTTTTTTAATAGAGTTTTATACAAATTTACAACATTTTATGTGTATTTTGTATATCTATTTTCATACAAATACACATTCTTTTATTGATATTTTGTTTATATATTTTGATGCGAATTTACAATATTTAATGTGTATTGTGTATATATATTTTTATACGTATTTACGTCATTTCATGTGTATTTTGTATATATATTTCTATAGAAATATACGTTATTTTATGTGTATTCGTATATATATTTTGAAACAAATATACATTGTTTTATGTGCATTTTGTATATTTTTTCAATACAAATTTACCTTATTGTACGTGCATTTTGTATATTAATTTTAATACAAATTTAATTATTCTATGTGTATTCTTGTATATGTATTTTAAAAAAAATATGCTTTATTTTATGGGTATTTTGCATCTTTATTTTCATACAAAATTACATTATTTTATTGATATTCTGTGTATTTATTTTGATACGATTTTACATTATTCTATGTATATTTTGTATATCTATTTTATACAAATGTACGTTATTTTATGTGAATTTGTTTTCATTTCATACAAATTTACATTATTTTATGTGTATTTTGTACATGTATTTAAACACAAATTTAACTAATTATATGTGTATTTTGTATATCTATTTTCATACAAATTGAAATTTATTTTTTTGTTTTTTTGTATATACTTTTATTCAAATTTTCGTAATTTTATGTGTATTTTGTATATTTATTTTCCTACAAATATACGTTCTTTTATCGGAATTTTGTTTATTTATTTTGATACGAATTTTAATTTTTTAGGTGTATTTGATATATATATTTTTATACATATTTAAATAATTTTATATGTATTTTGAATATATATTTTCATAGAAATTTACTCTATATGTATATACGAAAAAACACAAAAATAATTTAAATTTGTATGAAAATAAATAAACAAAATACACATAAAATTAGGTAAATTTGTTTTGAAATACATGTACAAAATACACTTAAAATAATGTAAATTTGAATGAAATTATATAAACAAATACTCTTAAAATAACGTTAATTTGTATAAAATATATAAAAAAATACACATCAAAAAATTAAATTTGTATTAAAATAAATATAAAAAAAAAACGCATACAATAAGGTAAATTTGTATTGAAATAGATATGCAAAACACATATAAAACAATGTAAATTTGGTTCAAAATATATATACGAATTCACATAAAATAACGTAGATTTCTATAAAAATATATATAGAAAATACACATAAAATGAAGCAAATACGTATAAAAAATGTATACAAAATACACATAAAATAATGTAAATTCGTATCAAAATAAATAAACAAAATACCAATGAAAGAATGTGTATTTGTATAAATATAAATATACAAAATACACATAAAATAACGTAAATTTATATAAAACTATATACAAAAATACACAGAAATAATTAAATTTGTATGAAAATATATACAAAATACACACAAAATAAGCTAAATTTGAATTGAAATATATATACAAAATACATGAAATAAAGTAAATTTGTATCAAAATATTCATACAAATACATATATAATAACGTAAATTTGTATGAAAATATATAAACAAAATACACATTAAATAATGTAAATACGTATAAAATATGTACAAAATACACATATAATCATGTAATTCGTATCAAAATAAATAGACAAAATACCAATAAAATAATATAAATTTGTATGAGTAAACGTGTATGTTGCATATTTTTTCAATACAAATTTACCTTATTATATACGCATTTTGTATATTAATTTTAATACAAATTTAATTATTCGATGTGTATTTTTGTATCTGTATTTTTATAAACATATGCTTTATTTTTTGGGTATTTTGCATCTTTATTTTCATACAAATTTACATTATTTTATTGATATTCTGCTCATTCATTTTGATACGAATTGACATTATTCTATGTGTATTTTGTATATATTTTTCATAGAAATTTACGTTATTTTATGTGTATTTGCTTATATATTTTGACACAAATTTACAATATTTTATGGGTATTTTGTTTATACATTTCAAAAGAAATTTACCTAGTTTTATGTGTATTTTGTATATCTATTTTCATACAAACTCAAATTATTTCTATGTATTTTTGTATATATTTTAATACAAATTTGAGTTATGTTATGTGTATTTTGTAAATTTATTTTCATTCAAATATATATTATTTTATTGGTGTTTTGTTGATTTATATTGATACGAATTTACATTATTTTATATGTACTTTGTATATATATTTTTATACTCTTTTACATTATAAAATATTTATTTTGAATATAAATTTTTATACAAATTCATGGTATTTTATGTGTATTTGTATATATATTTTTATATAAATTTACATTATTTTATGTGTATTTTGTATATATATTTTTTTACAAAACTACCTTATTTTATGTTTATTTTGTATGTGTATTTTGTATATTTATATTTATCAAAATACACATTCTTTTATTGGTATTTTGTTTCTATATTTTAATTCGAATTTACATTATTTTATGTGTATTTTGTATACATTTTTTTATACGTATTTACTTAATTTTATGTGTATTTTGTATATATATTTTTATAGAAATCTACGTTTTTTTATTTGTATTCGTATATATATTTTGAAACAAATTTACATTGTTTTATATGTATTTTTGCATATCTCTTTCAATACAAATTTACCTTATTGTATGTGCATTTTGTATATTTATTTCAATGCAAATTTAAATATTTTATGTGTATTTTGGTATATAAATTTTTATAAGATTACGAAAATTTGAATAAAAATATATACAAAAAAACAAAAAAATAAATTTCAATTTGTATGAAAATAGATATACAGAATACACATATAATTAGTTAAATTTGTATTTAAATACATGTACAAAATACACATAAAATAATGTAAATTTGTAGGAAATGAAAACAAATTCACATAAAATTCTCGTCAAAATAAATAAACAAAATATCAATAAAAGAATGTGTATTTGTATGAAAATAGATATACAAAATACACATAAAATAACCTAAATTTGTATCAAACTATATACAAAAATAAACAAAAATATTTTAAATTTGTATGAAAATAAATATACAAAATACACATAAAATTAGGTAAATTTGTATTGAAATACATACACAAAATAAACATAAAATAATGTAAATTTGAATGAAAATACTTTATCAAATACACTTAAAATAACGTAAATTTGTATAAAAAAATATGTACAAAACACAAATAGAATAATGTAAAATCGTATCAAAATAAATACACAGAATATTAATAAAATAATGTAAATTTGTTTCAAAATAAAAAAGCAAAATACCCATAAAATAACGCATTTTTTTTATTTATAAAAAAATATATATACCAAAATACACGAAAAAAATTAATTTGTATTAAAATAAATATACAAAAAACACATACAATAAGGTAAATTTGTATTGAAATAGATATGCAAAATACATATAAAACAATGTAAATTTGTTTGAAAATATATATACGAATACACATAAAATAACGTAGATTTCCATAAAATATATAATCAAAATAAACATAAAATGAAGTAAATATGTATAAAAAAATGTATACAAAATACACATAAAATAATGTAAATTCGTATCAAAATAAATAAACAAAATACCAATAAAAGAATGTGTATTTGTATAAATATAAATATACAAAATACACATAAAATAACGTAAATTTATATAAAACTATATACAAAAATACACAGAAGTAATTAAATTTGTTTGAAAATATATACAAAATACACACAAAATAAGCTAAATTTGAATTGAAATATATATATACAAAATACATGAAATAAAGTAAATTTGTATCAAAATATCTATACAAATACACATATAATAACGTAAATTTGTATGAAAATATATAAACAAAATACACATTAAATAATGTAAATACGTATAAAATAATTTACAAAATACACATATAATCATGTAATTCGTATCAAAATAAATAAACAAAATACCAATAAATAATATAAATTTGTATGAGTAAACGTGTATGTTGCATATTTTTTCAATACAAATTTACCTTATTATATACGCATTTTGTATATTAATTTTAATACAAATTTAATTATTTGATGTGAATTTTTGTATCTGTATTTTTATAAACATATGCTTTATTTTTTGGGTATTTTGCATCTTTATTTTCATACAAATTTACATTATTTTATTGATATTCTGCTCATTCATTTTGATACGAATTGACATTATTCTATGTGTATTTTGTATATATTTTTCATACAAATTTACGTTATTTTATGTGTTTTTTTTTATATATTTTGACACAAATTTACAATATTTTATGGGTGTTTTGTATGTACATTTCAAAAGAAATTTACCTAGTTTTATGTGTATTTTGTATATCTATTTTCATACAAACTCAAATTATTTCTATGTATTTTTGTATATATTTTAATACAAATTTTAGTTATATTATTTGTATTTTTTAAATTTATTTTCATTCAAATATATATTATTTTATTGGTGTTTTATTGATTTATATTGATACGAATTTACATTATTTTATATGTACTTTGTATATATATATTTATACGCTTTTACATTATTTAATATTTATTTTGAATATATATTTTTATACAAATTCATGGTATTTTATGTGTATTTGTATATATATTTTCAAATAAATTTACATTATTTTATGTGTATTTTGTACATATATTTTATTACAAATCTACCTTATTTTATGTTTATTTTGTATGTGTATGTTGTATATTTATATTTATCCAAATAAACATTCTTTTATTGGTATTTTGTTTATTTATTTTAATTCGAATTGACATTATTTTATGTGTATTTTGTATACATTTTTTTATACTTATTTACTTAATTTTATGTGTATTTTGTATATATAATTTTATAGAAATCTACGTTTTTTTATTTGTATTCGTATATATATTCTGAAACAAATTTACATTGTTTTATATGAATTTTTGCATATCTCTTTCAATTCAAATTTACCTTATTGTATGTGCATTTTGTATATTTATTTCAATGCAAATTTAAATATTTTATGTGTATTTTGGTATATATATTTTTATAAGAAATGCGCTATTTTATGGGAATTTTGCATCTTTATTTTAATACAAATTTACATTATTTTATTAATATTCGGTGTATTTATTTTGATACGATGTTACATTATTCTATTTGTTTTTTGTATATACTTTTTTATACATATTTACATTATTTAATGTGTATCTTGCATATATATTTTATACAAATTTATTATCTATTATCTATTTTCATACAAATACACATTCTTTTCATGATATTTTGCTTATTTATTTTGACACAAATTTACATTATTTGATATGTATTTTGTATATATATTTTTATACGTATTTACACTATATTTACCTCCACTCCACTCCACTCCACTCTGGACGATTCTGGGCATATTCCTCCTACTCATCCCCCCTCTGACTCCTTTATGCCTGTTATAAAGATTCTTCAAAATGATGTTTTCTATGCCCTCTCTGGCCTCAATCCTCAGAAGGCTTATGGGCCTGATGGAGTGCCTCCTATTGTCCTTAAAAACTGTGCCTCCGTGCTGTCACCCTGCCTGGTCAAACTCTTTCGCCTCTGCCTGTCAACATCTACCTTTCCTTCTTGCTGGAAGTATGCCTTCACACAGCCTGTACCTAAGAAGGGTGACCGCTCCAATCCCTCAAACTACCGTCCTATTGCTTTACTTTCTTGTCTATCTAAAGCTTTTGAATCAATCCTTAACCGTAAGATTCAAAAGCACCTTTCCACTTCTGACCTTCTATCTGATCGCCAGTATGGGTTCCGCAAGGGGCGTTCTACTGGTGATCTCCTAGCCTTCTTAACTGACTCTTGGTCATCCTCTCTTAGCCGTTTCGGTGAAACTTTTGCTATTGCGCTGGACATATGAAAAGCTTTTGATAGGGTCTGGGACAAATCTTTGCTTTCTAAACTACCCTCCTACGGTTTCTATCCTTCTCTCTGTACCTTTATCTCCAGTTTCCTTTCTGACCGTTCTATTTCTGCCGTGGTAGACGGTCACTGTTCTTCCCCTAAATCTATTAACAGTGGTGTCCCACAGGGTTCTGTCCTATCTCCCACTCTTTTTCTGTTGTTCATTGATGATCTTCTTTCCAAAACGAACTGTCCTATCCATTCCTACGCCGATGATTCCACTCTGCATTATTCAACTTCTTTTAATAGAAGACCCACCTTCAGGAACTTAACGACTCAAGGCTGGAGGCTGCAGAACGCTTAGCCTCAGACCTTACTATTATTTCCGATTGGGGCAAGAAGAACCTGGTGTCCTTCAACGCCTCAAAACACAGTTTCTCCACCTATCCACTCGACACAATCTTCCAAACAACTATCCCCTATTCTTTGACAACACCCAGCTATCACCTTCCTCAACACTAAACATCCTCGGTCTATCCTTAACTCAAAATCTCAACTGGAAACTTCATATCTCATCTCTTACTAAATCAGCTTCCTCGAGGCTGGGCGTTCTGTACCGTCTCCGCCAGTTCTTCTCCCCTGCACAGTTGCTGTCCATATACAGGGGCCTTGTCCGCCCTCGTATGGAGTATGCATCTCATGTGTGGGGGGGCTCCACTCACACAGCTCTTCTGGACAGAGTGGAGGCAAAGGCTCTTCGTCTCATCAGCTCTCCTCCTCACTCCTCATACAGATAGTCTTCTACCTCTTAAATTCCGCCGCAATGTTGCCTCTCTTTCTATCTTCTATCGATATTTCCACGCTGACTGCTCTTCTGAACTTGCTAACTGCATGCCTCCCCCCCTCTCGCGGCCCCGCTGCACTCGACTTTCTACTCATGCTCATCCCTATACTGTCCAAACCCCTTATGCAAGAGTTAACCAGCATCTTCACTCTTTCATCCCTCACGCTGGTAAACTCTGGAACAATCTTCCTTCATCTGTATTTCCTCCTGCCTACGACTTGAACTCTTTCAAGAGGAGGGTATCAGGACACCTCTCCTCCCGAAACTGACTTATCTTTCGGCCACCTCTTTGGATTCTTTTTAGGAGCAGCGAGTAGCGGGCTTTTTTTTTATTAATGTTTACTTTTTTGTGCCCTTGAGCTGTCTCCTTTGCTGTAAAAAAAAAAAAAAAAAATAAAACATAATTTCATATGTATTTTGTATATATATTTCTATAGAAATCTACTTTATTTTATGTGTATTCGTATATATATTTTGAAACAGATTTATATTGTTTTATATGTATTTTTGAATATCTCTTTCAATACAAATTTACCATACTGTATATGCATTTTGTATATTTATTTCAATACAAATTTAAATATTTTATGTGTATTTTGGTAAATATATTTTTATAAAAAATGCGATAATTTTTGGGAATTTTGCATCTTTATTTTCATACAAATTTACATTATTTTATTGATATTCTGTGTATTTATTTTGATACGATTTTACATTATCCTATTTGTTTTTTGTATATATTTTTTTATACACATTTACATTATTTAATGTGTATCTTGCATATATATTTTATACAAATTTACAATATTTTAAGTGTATTTGTTTATATAATTTCATTCAAATTTACATTATTTGATGTGTATTTTGTATGTGTATTTCAATACGAATTTACCTAATTTTATGTGTATTTTGTATATTTGTTTTCAAACGAATTTAAATTATTTTTGTGTATTTTTGTATATAGTTTTATACAAATTTAGGTTATTTTATGTACGCATTTACATTATTTAGTGTGTGTTTTGTATATATATTTTTATGCAAATTTATTTTATTTTATGTGCATTTTTGTACATATATTTTATAGAAATTTGCGTTATTTGTATATATTTTCTCATACAAATTTACATTATTTTATTGCTATTTTTTTATTTATTTTGATACGAGTTACATGATTATATGCGTATTTTGTACATATTTTTTATACGTATTTACATTACTTAATGTGTATTTTGTTTATATATTTTTAAACAAATCTACGTTATTATATGTATTTGTATAAATATTTTGATACAGAATTACATTATTTTATGTATTTTGTATGTATATTTCAATTCAAATTTAGCTTATTTTATCTGTATTTTGTATATATATTTTCACACAAATTTAATTACTTCTGTTTATTTTTGTATATAGTTTTATACAAATTTACGATATTTTTTGTGTATTTTGGGTATTTATATTTATACAAATACACATTCTTTTACTGGTATTTTGTTTATTTATTTTGATACGATTTTTATGTGTATTTTGTATTCATTTTTTTATACGTGTTTACTTCATTTTATGTGTATTTTGTATATATTTTTATAGAAATCTACGTTATTTTATGTGTATTCGTATATATATTTTGAAACAAATTTACATTGTTTTATATGTATTTTTGAATATCTCTTTCAATACAAATTTACCTCTCCATATATACCAAAATACACATAAAAAAATTAAATTTGTATTAAAATAAATATTTAAAAACACATACAATAAGGTAAATTTGTATTGAAATAGATATGCAAAATACATATAAAACAATGTAAATTTGTCTCAAAATATATATACGAATACACATAAAATAACGTAGATTTCTATAAAAATATATATACAAAATACACATAAAATGAAGTAAATACGTATAAAAAAATGTAACCAAAATACACATAAAATAATGTAAATTCGCATCAAAATAAATATACAAAATACCAATAAAAGAATGTGTATTTGTATAAATATAAATATACAAAATACACATATAATAACGTAAATTTATATAAAACTATATACAAAAATACACAGAAATATTTTAATTTGTATGAAAATAGATATACAAAATAAGGTAAATTCGTTTCAAATTCAATAAACAAAATTCAGATTTTATAAAAATAATATAAAATCAGATTATCAGATTTTGTATATCTATTTTCATACAAACTCAAATTATTTCTATGTTTTTTTGTGTATATTTTAATACAAATTTTAGTTATGTTATGTGTATTTTGTAAATTTATTTTCATTCAAATATATATTATTTTATTGGTGTTTTGTTGATTTATATTGATACGAATTTACATTATTTTATATGGACTTTGTATATATATTTTTATACGCTTGTACATTATTTAATATTTATTTTGAATATATATTTATATACAAATTCATGGTATTTTATGTGTATTTTTATATATATTTTTATATAAATTTACATTATTTTATGTGTATTTTGTACATAGATTTTATTACAAATCTACCTTATTTTATGTTTATTTTGTATATGTATTTTGTATATTTATATTTATCCAAATACACATTCTTTTATTCGAATATTAATTCGAATTTACATTATTTTATGTGTATTTTGTATACATTTTTTTATACGTATTTACTTAATTTTATGTGTATTTTGTATATATTTTTATAGAAATCTGCGTTTTTTTATTTGAATTCGTATATATATTTTGAAACAAATTTACATTGTTTTATATGTATTTTTGCATATCTCTTTCAATACAAATTTACCTTATTGTATGTGCATTTTGTATATTTATTTCAATACAAATTTAAATATTTTATGTGTATTTTGGTATATATATTTTTATAAGAAATGCGCTATTTTATGGGAATTTTGCATCTTTATTTTCATACAAATTTCCATTATTTTATTAATATTCGGTGTATTTATTTTGATACGAATTTACATTATTCTATTTGTTTTTTGTATATACTTTTTTATACATATTTACATTATTTAATGAGTATCTTGCATATATATTTTATACAAATTTATTATCTATTATCTATTTTTATACAAATGCACATTCTTTTCATGATATTTTGTTTATTTATTTTGACACGAATTTACATTATTTGATATGTATTTTGTATATATATTTTTATACGTATTTACATAATTTCATATGTATTTTGTATATATATTTCTATAGAAATCTACTTTATTTTATGTGTAATCGTATATATTTTTTGAAACAAATTTACTTTGTTTTATATGTTTTTTTGAACATCTCTTTTAATACAAATTTACCTTATTGTATATGCATTTTGTATATTTATTTCAATACAAATTTAAATATTTTATGTGTATTTTGGTATATATATTTTTATAAAAAATGCGATAATTTTTGGGAATTTTGCATCTTTATTTTCATACAAATTTACAATATTTTATTGATATTCTGTGTATTTATTTTGATACGATTTTACATTATTCTATTTGTTTTTTGTATATATTTTTTTATACACATTTACATTATTTAATGTGTATGTTGCATATATATTTTATACATATTTATCTTATTTTATGTGTATTTTTTTATATATTTTCATTCAAATTTACATTTATTTTAATTCGAAATTACATTATTTTATGTGTATTTTGTATACATTTTTTTTATACGTATTTACTTAATTTTATGTGTATTTTGTATAAATATTTTCTTAGAAATTACGTTTTTTTATTTGTATTCGTATATATATTTTGAAACAAATTTACATTTTTTATATGTATTTTTGCAAATCTCTTTCAATACAAATTTACCTAATTGAATGTGCATTTTGTATATTTATTTCAATGCAAATTTAAATATTTTATGTGTATTTTGGTATATATATTTTTATAAGAAATGCGCTATTTTATGGGAATTTTGCATCTTTATTTTCATACAAATTTACATTATTTTATTAATATTCGGTGTATTTATTTTGATACGATGTTACATTATTCTATTTGTTTTTTGTATATACTTTTTTATACATATTTACATTATTTAATGAGTATCTTGCATATATATTTTATACAAATTTACTATCTATTATCTATTTTCATACAAATACACATTCTTTTCATGATATTTTGTTTATTTATTTTGACACGAATTTACATTATTTGATATGTATTTTGTATATATATTTTTATACGTATTTACATAATTTCATATGTATTTTGTATATATATTTCTATAGAAATCTACTTTATTTTATGTGTATTCGTATATATATTTTGAAACAAATTTACATTCTTTTATATGTATTTTTGAATATCTCTTTCAATACAAATTTACCTTACTGTATATGCATTTTGTATATTTATTTCAATACAAATTTATATATTTTATGTGTATTTTGGTAAATATATTTTTATAAAAAATGCGATAATTTTGGGGAATTTTGTATCTTTATTTTCATACAAATTTACATTATTTTATTGATATTCTGTGTATTTATTTTGATACGATTATACATTATTCTATTTGTTTTTTGTATATATATTTTTTATACACATTTACATTATTTAATGTGTATCTTGCATATATATTTTATACAAATTTACGTTATTTTAAGTGTATTTGTTTATATATTTTCATTCAAATTTACATTATTTGATGTGTATTTTGTATATGTATTTCAATACAAATTTACCTAATTTTATGTGTATTTTGTATATTTCTTTTCAAACAAATTTAAATTATTTTTGTGTATTTTTGTATATAGTTTTATACAAATTTAGGTTATTTTATGTACGCATTTACATTATTTAGTGTGTGTTTTGTATATATATTTTTTTGCAAATTTACTTTATTTTATGTGCATTTTTGTACATTTATTTTTATTGAAATTTGCGTTATTTGTATATGTTTTCTCATACAAATTTACATCATTTTATTGCTATTTTGTTTATTTATTTTGATTCGAATTACATGATTATATGTGTATTTTGTACATATTTTTTATGCGTATTTACATTACTTAATGTGTATTTTGTTTATATATTTTTAAACAAATCTACGTTATTATATGTATTTGTATAAATATTTTGATACAGATTTACATTATTTTATGTATTTTGTATGTACATTTCAATTCAAATTTAGCTTTTTTTTAGCTGTATTTTGTATATATATTTTCATACAATTTTAATTACTTTTGTGTATTTTTGTATACAGTTTTATACAAATTTGCAATATTTTATGTGTATTTTGTATATTTATATTTTTACAAATACACATTTTTTTATACGTATTTACTTAATTTTATGTGTATTTTGTATATATATTTTAATAGAAATCTACGTTTTTTTTATGTGTATTCGTATATATATTTTGAAACAAATTTACATTGTTTTATATGTATTTTTGCATATCTCTTTCAATACAAATTTACCTTATTGTATGTGCATTTTGTATATTTATTTCAATACAAATTTAAATATTTTATGTGTATTTTGGTATATATATTTTTATAAGAAATGCGCTATTTTATGGGAATTTTGCATCTTTATTTTCATACAAATTTACATTATTTTATTAATATTCGGTGTATTTATTTTGATACGAATTTACATTATTCTATTTGTTTTTGTATATACTTTTTATACATATTTACATTATTTGATGAGTATCTTGCATATATATTTTATACACATTTATTATCTATTATCTATTTTATACAAATACACATTCTTTTCATGATATTTTGTTTATTTATTTTGACACGAATTTACATTATTTGATATGTATTTTGTATATATATTTTATACGTATTTACATAATTTCATATGTATTTTGTATATATATTTTATAGAAATCTACTTTATTTTATGTGTATTCGTATATATATTTGAAACAAATTTGCATTGTTTTATATGTTTTTTGAATATCTCTTTAATTCAAATTTACCTTACTGTATATGCATTTTGTATATTTATTTCAATACAAATTTAAATATTTTATGTGTATTTTGGTATATATATTTTATAAAAATGCTATATTTTTGAATTTTGCATCTTTATTTTCATGCAAATTTACATTATTTTATTGATATTCTGTTATTTATTTTGATACGATTTTACATTATTCTATTTGTTTTTGTATATATTTTTATACATTTACATTATTTAATGTGTATCTAGCATATATATTTTATACAAATTTATGTTATTTTAAGTGTATTTGTTTATATATTTTCATTCAAATTTACATTTATTTTAATTCTAAATTACATTATTTTATGTGTATTTTGTATACATTTTATTATACGTATTTACTAAATTTTATGTGTATTTTATATATATATTTTATAGAAATCTACGTTATTTTATTTGTATTCGTATATATATTTTGAAACAAATTTACATTGTTTTATATGTTTTGCATATCTCTTTGAATACAAATTTACCTTATTGTATGTGCATTTTGTATATTTATTTCAATGCAAATTTAAATATTTTATGTGTATTTTGGTATATATATTTTTATAAGAAATGCGCTATTTTATGGGAGTTTTGCATCTTTATTTTCATAGAAATTTACATTATTTTATTAATATTCGGTGTATTTGTTTTGATACGATGTTACATTATTCTATTTTTTTTTTGTATATACTTTTTTATACATATATACATTATTTAATGTGTATCTTGCATATATATTTTATACAAATTTATTATCTATTATCTATTTTCATACAAATAAACATTCTTTTCATGATATTTTGTTCATTTATTTTGACACGAATTTACATTATTTGATATGTATTTTGTATATATATTTTTATACGTATTTACATAATTTCATATGTATTTTGTATATATATTTCTATAGAAATCTACTTTATTTTATGTGTATTCGTATATATATTTTGAAACAAATTTACATTCCTTTATATGTATTTTTGAATATCTCTTTCAATACAAATTTACCTTACTGTATATGCATTTTGTATATTTATTTCAATACAAATTTAAATATTTTATATGTATTTTGGTAAATATATTTTTATAAAAAATGCGATAATTTTTGGGAATTTTGTATCTTTATTTTCATACAAATTTACATTATTTTATTGATATTCTGTGTATTTATTTTGATACGATTATACATTATTCTATTTGTTTTTTGTATATATATATTTTTATACATATTTACATTATTTAATGTGTATCTTGCATATATATTTTATACAAATTTACGTTATTTTAAGTGTATTTGTTTATATATTTTCATTCAAATTTACATTATTTGATGTGTATTTTGTATATGTATTTCAATACAAATTTACCTAATTTTATGTGTATTTTGTATATTTCTTTTCAAACAAATTTAAATTATTTTTGTGTATTTTTGTATATAGTTTTATACAAATTTAGGTTATTTTATGTACGCATTTACATTATTTAGTGTGTGTTTTGTATATATATTTTTTTGCAAATTTACTTTATTTTATGTGCATTTTTGTACATTTATTTTTATTGAAATTTGCGTTATTTGTATATGTTTTCTCATACAAATTTACATCATTTTATTGCTATTTTGTTTATTTATTTTGATTCGAATTACATGATTATATGTGTATTTTGTACATATTTTTTATGCGTATTTACATTACTTAATGTGTATTTTGTTTATATATTTTTAAACAAATCTACGTTATTATATGTATTTGTATAAATATTTTGATACAGATTTACATTATTTTATGTATTTTGTATGTACATTTCAATTCAAATTTAGCTTTTTTTAGCTGTATTTTGTATATATATTTTCATACAATTTTAATTACTTTTGTGTATTTTTGTATACAGTTTTATACAAATTTGCAATATTTTATGTGTATTTTGTATATTTATATTTTTACAAATACACATTTTTTTATACGTATTTACTTAATTTTATGTGTATTTTGTATATATATTTTAATAGAAATCTACGTTTTTTTTATGTGTATTCGTATATATATTTTGAAACAAATTTACATTGTTTTATATGTATTTTTGCATATCTCTTTCAATACAAATTTACCTTATTGTATGTGCATTTTGTATATTTATTTCAATACAAATTTAAATATTTTATGTGTATTTTGGTATATATATTTTTATAAGAAATGCGCTATTTTATGGGAATTTTGCATCTTTATTTTCATACAAATTTACATTATTTTATTAATATTCGGTGTATTTATTTTGATACGAATTTACATTATTCTATTTGTTTTTTGTATATACTTTTTTATACATATTTACATTATTTGATGAGTATCTTGCATATATATTTTATACACATTTATTATCTATTATCTATTTTTATACAAATACACATTCTTTTCATGATATTTTGTTTATTTATTTTGACACGAATTTACATTATTTGATATGTATTTTGTATATATATTTTTATACGTATTTACATAATTTCATATGTATTTTGTATATATATTTTTATAGAAATCTACTTTATTTTATGTGTATTCGTATATATATTTTGAAACAAATTTGCATTGTTTTATATGTTTTTTTGAATATCTCTTTTAATTCAAATTTACCTTACTGTATATGCATTTTGTATATTTATTTCAATACAAATTTAAATATTTTATGTGTATTTTGGTATATATATTTTTATAAAAAATGCGATATTTTTGGGGAATTTTGCATCTTTATTTTCATGCAAATTTACATTATTTTATTGATATTCTGTTATTTATTTTGATACGATTTTACATTATTCTATTTGTTTTTTGTATATATTTTTTTATACACATTTACATTATTTAATGTGTATCTTGCATATATATTTTATACAAATTTATGTTATTTTAAGTGTATTTGTTTTTATATTTTCATTCAAATTTACATTTATTTTAATTCGAAATTACATTATTTTATGTGTATTTTGTATACATTTTTTTATACGTATTTACTTAATTTTATGTGTATTTTATATATATATTTTTATAGAAATCTACGTTTTTTTATTTGTATTCGTATATATATTTTGAAACAAATTTACATTGTTTTATATGTATTTTTGCATATCTCTTTCAATACAAATTTACCTTATTGTATGTGCATTTTGTATATTTATTTCAATGCAAATTTAAATATTTTATGTGTATTTTGGTATATATATTTTTATAAGAAATGCACTATTTTATGGGAGTTTTGCATCTTTATTTTCATAGAAATTTACATTATTTTATTAATATTCGGTGTATTTGTTTTGATACGATGTTACATTATTCTATTTGTTTTTTGTATATACTTTTTTATACATATATACATTATTTAATGTGTATCTTGCATATATATTTTATACAAATTTATTATCTATTATCTATTTTCATACAAATAAACATTCTTTTCATGATATTTTGTTCATTTATTTTGACACGAATTTACATTATTTGATATGTATTTTGTATATATATTTTTATACGTATTTACATAATTTCATATGTATTTTGTATATATATTTCTATAGAAATCTACTTTATTTTATGTGTATTCGTATATATATTTTGAAACAAATTTACTTTGTTTTAAATGTATTTTTGAATATCTCTTTCAATACAAATTTACCTTACTGTATATGCATTTTGTATATTTATTTCAATACAAATTTAAATATTTTATGTGTATTTTGGTAAATATATTTTTATAAAAAATGCGATAATTTTTGGGAATTTTGTATCTTTATTTTCATACAAATTTACATTATTTTATTGATATTCTGTTTGTTTATTTTGATACGATTTTACATTATTCTATTTGTTTTTTGTATATATATTTTTTATACACATTTACATTATTTAATGTGTATCTTACATATATATTTTATACAAATTTACGTTATTTTAAGTGTATTTGTTTATATATTTTCATTCAAATTTACATTATTTGATGTGTATTTTATATATGTATTTCAATACAAATTTACCTAATTTTATGTGTATTTTGTATATTTCTTTTCAAACAAATTTAAATTATTTTTGTGTATTTTTGTATATAGTTTTATACAAATTCAGGTTATTTTATGTACGCATTTACATTATTTAGTGTGTGTTTTGTATATATATTTTTTTGTAAATCTACTTTATTTTATGTGCATTTTTGTACATATATTTGTATAGAAATTTGCGTTATTTGTATATGTTTTCTCATACAAATTTACATTATCATATTGCTATTTTGTTTATTTATTTTGATACGAATTACATGATTATATGTGTATTTTGTACATATTTTTTATACGTATTTACATTACTTAATGTGTATTTTGTTTATATATTTTTAAACAAATCTACGTTATTATATGTATTTGTATAAATATTTTGATACAGATTTACATTATTTTATGTATTTTGTATGTACATTTCAATACAAATTTAGCTTATTTTAGCTGTATTTTGTATATATATTTTCATACAAATTTAATTACTTCTGTGTATTTTTGTATACAGTTTTATACAAATTTACGATATTTTATGTGTATTTTGTATATTTATATTTTTACAAATACACATTCTTTTTATACGTATTTACTTAATTTTATGTGTATTTTGTATATATATTTTTATAGAAATCTACGTTTTTTTATTTGCATTCGTATATATATTTTGAAACAAATTTCCATTGTTTTATATGTATTTTTACATATCTCTTTCAATACAAATTTACCTTATTGTATGTGCATTTTGTATATTTATTTCAATACAAATTTAAATATTTTATGTGTGTTTTAGTATATATATTTTTATATGAAATGCGCTATTTTATGGGAATTTTGCATCTTTATTTTCATACAAATTTACATTATTTTATTAATATTCGGTGTATTTATTTTGATACGAATTTACTTTATTCTATTTTTTTTGTATATACTTCTTTATACATATTGACATTATTTAATGAGTATCTTGCATATATATTTTATACAAATTTATTATGTATTATCTATTTTTATACAAATACACATTCTTTTCATGATATTTTGTTTATTTATTTTGACACGAATCTACATTATTTGATATATATTTTGTATATATATTTTTATACGTATTTACATAATTTCATATGTATTTTGTATATATATTTCTATAGAACTCTACTTTATTTTATGTGTATTCGTATATATATTTTGAAACAAATTTACATTGTTTTATATATATTTTTGAATATCTCTTTTAATACAAATTTACCTTACTGTATATGCATTTTGTATATATATTTCAATACAAATTTAAATTTTTTATGTGTATTTTGGTATATATATTTTTATAAAAAATGCGATAATTTTTGGGAATTTTGCATCTTTATTTTCATACAAATTTACATTATTTAATTGATATTCTGTTTATTTATTTTGATACGATTTTACATTATTCTATTTGTTTTTTGTATATATTTTTTTATACACATTTACATTATTTAATGTGTATCTTGCATATATATTTTATACAAATTATTTTAAGTGTATTTGTTTTTATATTTTCATTCAAATTTACATTTATTTTAATTCGAAATTACATTATTTTATGTGTATTTTGTATACATTTTTTTATACGTATTTACTTAATTTTATGTGTATTTTGTATATATATTTCTATAGAAATCTACTTTATTTTATGTGTATTCGTATATATATTTTGAAACAAATTTACATTGTTTTATATATATTTTTGAATATCTCTTTTAATACAAATTTACCTTACTGTATATGCATTTTGTATATATATTTCAATACAAATTTAAATATTTTATGTGTATTTTGGTATATATATTTTTATAACAAATGCGCTAATTTATGGGAATTTTGCATCTTTATTTTCATACAAATTTACATTATTTTATTAATATTCGTTGTATATATTTTGATACGATGTTACATTATTCTATTTGTTTTTTGTATATGCTTTTTTATACATATTTACATATTTAATGTGTATCTTGCATATATATTTTATACAAATTTATTATCTATTATCTATTTTCATACAAATACACATTCTTTTCATGATATTTTGTTTATTTATTTTGACACGAATTTACATTATTTGATATGTATTTTGTATATATATTTTTATACGTATTTACATAATTTCATATGTATTTTGTATATATATTTCTATAGAAATCTACTTTGTTTTATGTGTATTCGTATATATATATTTTGTAACAAATTTACATTGTTTTATATGTATTTTTGAATATCTCTTTCAATACAAATTTACCTTACTGTATATGCATTTTGTATATTTTTTTCAATACAAATTTAAATATTTTATGTGTATTTTGGTATATATATTTTTATAAAAAATGCGATAATTTTTGGGTATTTTGTATCTTTATTATTCATACAAATTTACATTATTTTATTGATATTCTGTGTATTTATTTTGATACGATTTTACATTATTCTATTTGTTTTTTGTATATATATTTTTTATACACATTTACATTATTTAATGTGTATCTTGCATATATATTTTATACAAATTTACGTTATTTTAAGTGTATTTGTTTATATATTTTCATTCAAATTTACATTATTTGATGTGTATTTTGTATATGTATTTCAATAGAAATTTACCTAATTATATGTATATTTTGTATATTTCTTTTCAAACAAATTTAAATTATTTTTGTGTATTTTTGTATATAGTTTTGTATTTAGTGTGTGTTTTGTATATATATTTTTTTGCAAATTTTCATTATTTTATGTGCATTTTTGTACATATATTTTTATAGAAATTTGCGTTATTTGTATATGTTTTCTCATACAAATTTACATTATTTTATTGCTATTTTGTTTATTTATTTTGATACGAATTACATGATTATATGTGTATTTTGTTTATATTTTTTATACGTATTTACATTACTTAATATGTATTCTGTTTATATATTTTTAAACAAATCTACGATATTATATGTATTTGTATAAATATTTTGATACAGATTTACATTATTTTATGTATTTTGTATGTACATTTCAATTCAAATTTAGCTTATTTTAGCTGCATTTTGTATATATATTTTCATACATATTAAATTACTTCTGTGTATTTTTGTATATAGTTTTATACAAATTTACGATATTTTATGTGTATTTTGTATATTTATATTTTTACAAATACACATTCTTTTACTGGTATTTTGTTTATTTATTTTGATACGATTTTTATGTATTATTTGTATTCATTTTTTTATACGTATTTACTTCATTTTATGTGTATTTTGTATATATTTTTATAGAAATCTACGTTATTTTATGTGTATATATTTTGAAACAAATTTACATTGTTTTATATGTATTTTGCATATCTATTTCAATACAAATTTGCAAATTTACTTTATTTTATGTGCATTTTTGTACATATATTTTTTTAGAAATTTGCGTTATTTTATGTGTATTTGTATATGTTTTCTCATACAAATTTACATTATTTTATTGCTATTTTGTTTATTTATTTTGATACAAATGAAAATAGATATACAAAATATACATAATTTACTAAATTTGTATTGAAATATTTATACAAAATACATAAAATAGTGTAAATTTGTATCAAAATATTTTAACAGATGCGCATAAAATAACGTAAATTTGTTTTAAAATATACAAAATACACATTAGATAATGTAAATATGTATAAAAAAATATATACAAAACACAAATAGAATAATGTAAAATCGTATCAAAATAAATACACAGAATATTAATAAAACAATGTAAATTTGTATGAAAATAAAGATGCAAAATAGCCATTAAATAACGCATTTTTTATAAAAATATATATACCAAAATACACATGAAAAAATTTATTTGTATTAAAACAAATATACAAAATACACATACAATTAGGTAAATCTGTATTGAAATAGATATGCAAAATACATATAAAACAATGTAAATTTGTTTCAAAATATATATACGAATACAAATAAAATAACGTAGATTTGTAAAAAAATATATATACAAAATACACATAAAATGAAGTAAATACGTATAAGAAAATGTATACAAAATACACATAAAATAATGTAAATTCGTATCAAAATAAATAAACAAAATACCAATAAAAGAATGTGTATTTGTATAAATATAAATATACAAAATACACATAAAATAACGTAAATTTGTATAAAACTATCTACAAAAATACACAGAAGTAATTAAATTCGTATGAAAATAGATATACAAATTACAGATAAAATAAGCTAAATTTGAATTGAAATGTATATACAAAATACATAAAATAATGTAGATTTGTATCAAAATATTTATAAAAATACCCATAAACTAACGCATTTTTTTTATTTATAAAAATATATATATCAAAATACACATCAAAAAATTAAATTTCTATTAAAATAAATATACAAAAAACACATACAATAAGGTAAATTTGTATTGAAATAGATATGCAAAATACATATAAAACAATGTAAATTTGTTTCAAAATATATATACGAATACACATAAAATAACGTAGATTTCTATAAAAATATATATACAAAATACACATAAAATGCGTATAAAAAAATTTATAAAAAATACACATACAATAATGTAATCTCGTATCAAAATAAATATAAAATACCAATAAAAGAATGTGTATTTGTATAAATATAAATACAAAATACACATAAAATAACGTAAATTTATATAAAACTATATAAAAAAATACACAAGTATTTTAATTTGTATGAAAAAAGATATACAAAATAAGGTAAATTCTTTTCAAATTCAATAAACAAAATTCAGATAAAAGAACGTATATTTGTAGAAAAAATAGATATACAAAATACACATTAAATAACGAACATTTGTATGAAAATATATAAAAAAATAAACAAAAATAATTTCAATTTGTGTGAAAATAAATATACAAAATACACATGTATTTTGTATATCTATTTTCACACAAATTTAATTACTTTTGTGTATTTTTGCATATAGTTTTATGTAAATTTACGTTATTTCATTTGTATTTTGTAAATTTATATATATACAATACACATTCTTTTATTAGTATTTTGTTTATTTATTTTGATACGAGTTTACATTATTTTATGTGTATTTTGTATACCTTTTTTATACGTATTTACTTCATTTTATGTGTATTTTGTGTATTTATTTTCATAGAAATCTACGTTATTTTACGTGTATTCGTATATATATTTTTTTTTAAATTTACATGGTTTTATATGTATTTTGCATATCTATTTCAAAACAAATTTACCTTATTGTATGTGCATTTTGTATATTTATTTTAATACAAATTCAAATATTTTATGTGTGTCTTGGTATAAATATTTTTATAAAAAATGCGTTATTTTATGGGTATTTTGCATCTTAATTTTCATACAAATTTACATTATTTTATTAATATTCTGTGTATTTATTTTGATACGATTTTATATTATTCTATTTGTGTTTTGTATATATTCTTTTATACATATTTACATTATTTAATGTGTATTTTTTATATATATTTTATACAAATTTACGTTATTTTAAGTGTATTTGTTTATATATTTTCATTCAAATTTACATTATTTTATGTGTATTTTGTAAATGTATTTCAATACAAATTTGCCTAATTTTATGTGTATTTTGTCGATTTATTTTCATACAAATTAAAATTATTTTTGCGTATTTTTGTATAAAGTTTTATACAAATTTAGGTGAATTTATGTGTATATTGTATATCTATTTTCATACAAATACACATTCTTTTATTGATATTTTGTTTATTTACTTTGACGCGAATTTTTATTATTTATTGTGTTTTATATATATATATATATATATATATATATATATATATATATATATATATATATATATATATATATATATATATATATATATATATATATATATATATATATATATATATATATATATATATATATATATATATATATATATATATATATATATATATATATATATTTATACGTGTTTACATAATTTGATGTGTATTTTGTATATATATTTCTATAGAAATCTACGTTGATTTATGAGTATTTGTATATAGATTTTGAAATAAATTTACACTGTTTTAGTGTATTTTGCATATTTTTTCAATACAAATTTGCCTTATTGTATATGCATTTTGTATATTAATTTTAATACAAATTAAATTATGCTATGTGTATTTTTGTATATGAATTTTTATAAAAATATGCTTTATTTTATGGGTATTTTGCATTTTTATTTTCATACAAATTTACATTATTTTATTTATATACTGTTTTTTTTTTAACAATTTTACATTATCCTATGTGTATTTTGTATATCTATTTTTATACGTATTTACTTAATTATATGTGTATTTTGTATATATATTTTTATAGAAATCTACGTTATTTTATGTGTATTCGTATATATATTTTGAAACAAATTTACATTGTTTTATATGTATTTTTGCATATCTCTTTCAATACAAATTTACCTTATTGTATGTGCATTTTGTATATTTATTTCAATACAAATTTAAATATTTTATGTGTATTTTGGTATATATATTTTTATAAGAAATGCGCTATTTGATGGGAATTTTGCATCTTTATTCTCATACAAATTTACATTATTTTATTAATATTCGGTGTATTTATTTTGATACGATTTCACATTATTCTATTTGTTTTTTGTATATATTTTTTTTTATAAATTTTTACATTATTTAATGTGTATCTTGCATCTTTTATCGTAATTTTGCTTATTTATTTTTATACGAATTTACACTATTTTAGGTGTATTTGATATGTATATTTTTATACTTATTTATATAATTTTATTTGTGTTTTGAATATATATTTTCATAGAAATTTACTCTATTTTATGGGTATTCGTATATATATTTTGATTCAAATTTACATTATTTATGTTTATTTTGCTATCTATTTCATTACAAATTTACCATATTGTATGTGTATTTTGTATATTTATTTTGATACAAATTTAATTATTTTATGTGTATTTTTGTAAAAATATGCGTTATTATTTGGGTATTTTGCATCTTTATTTTCATACAAATTTACATTATTTTATTGATATTCTGTTTATTTATATTGATACGATTTTACATTATTCTATGTGTATTTTGTATATATATTTTTATACACATTTACATTATTTAATGTATATTTTGTATATATATTTTATATAAATTTACGCTATTTTATGTGTATTTGTTTATATATTTTCATACAAATTTACAATATTTTATGTGTTATTTGTATATGTATTTCAATACAGATTTGCCTAATTTTATGTGTATTTTGCATATCTATTTTCAGGCAAACAAATTTAAATTATTTTTATGTATTTTTTATATATTTTTATACAAATTTTTGTTATTTTATTTGTATTTTGTATTTATATTTTCCTACAAATATACATTCTTTTAGAGGAATTTTGTTCATTTATTTTCATAAGAATTTACAAAATTTTTACGTGTATTTTGTATATATATTTTTCTACGTATTTACATTATTTTATGAGTATTTTTTATATATATTTTCATAAAAAAATTACGTTATTTTATTGTGTGTATTCGTATATGATTTGATACAAATTTACATTATTTTATGTTTATTTTGCATATCTATTTCAATATAGATTTACCTTATTGTATGTGTATTTTGTATATTTATTTTAATACAAATTAAATTATTTTATGTGTACTTTGTATACATTTTCTTATACGTATTTACTTCATTTAATGTATATTTTGTATATATATTTTTATAGTAATCTACGTTATTTTATGTGTATTGGTATATATATTTTGAAGCAAATTTACATTGTTTTATATGTATTTAGCATATCTATTTCAATATAAATATACCTTATTGTATGTGCATTTTGTATATTTATTGTAATACAAATTTGAAAATTTTATTATTTTGGTATATATATTTTTATAAAAAGAATTTTATATAAATTTAAAATATTTTATGTGTATTTTGTATATCTATTTTCATACAAATACACATTTTTTATTGATATTTTGTTTATTTATTTGACGGGAATTCACATTATTTAATGTGTATTGTGTATATATATTTTTATACGTATTTACGTCATTTCATGTGAATTTTGTATATATATTTCTATAGAAATATATGTTATTTTATGTGTATTCGTATATATATTTTGAAACAAATATACATTGTTTTTTGTGCATTTTGCATATTTTTTCAATATAAATTTACCTTATTGTACGTGCATTTTGTATATTAATTTTAATTCAAATTTAATTATTCTATGTGTATTTTTGTATATGTATTTTCATAAAAAAATGCTTTATTTTATGGGTATTTTGCATCTTTATTTTCATACAAATTTACCTTATTTTATTGATATTCTGTGTATTTATTTTGATACGATTTTACATTATTCTATGTATATTTTGTATATATATTTCATACAAATGAACGTTATTTTATGTGAATTTGTTTTCATTTCATACAAATTTACATTATTTTATGTGTATTTTGTACAAGTATTTAAATACAAATTTAACTGATTATATGTGTATTATGTATATCTATTTTCATACAAATCGAAATTAATTTTGTGTATTTTAGTATATATTTTTATTCAAATTTTCGTAATTTTATGTGAATTTTGTATATTTATTTTCCTACAAATATACGTTCTTTTATCGGAATTTTGTTTATTTATTTTGATACGAGTTTTCATTATTTTAGGTGTATTTGATATATATATTTTTATACTTATTTACATAATTTTATATGTATTTTGAATATATATTTCCATAGAAATTTACTCTATTTCATGTGTATTCGTATATATATTTTGATACAAATTTACATTATTTATGTGTATTTCGCATATCTATTTCAATACAAATTTTCTTTATTTTATGTGCCTTTTGTATATTTATTTTGATGCAAATTTAATTATTTTATGTGTATTTTTGTATATATATTTTTAACAAATATGCGTTATTATATGGGTATTTTGCATCTTTATTTTCATACAAATTTACATTATTTTATTGATAGTCTGTTTATTTATTTTGATACGATTTTACGTTATTCTGTGTATTTTGTATATATATTTTTAGACATATTTACATTATTTAATGTATATTTTGTACATATATTTTATGGAAATTTACGTTATCTTATGTGTATTTGTTTATATATTTTCATACAAATTTACATTATGTTATGTGTATTTTGTATATGTATTTCAAAAAAAATTTGCCTAATTTCATTTGTATTTTGCATATCTATTTTCAAACAAATTTAAATTATTTTTGTGTATTTTGTATTATTTTTATACAATTTTTTTTTATTTGTATTTTGTATATATATTTTCCTACAAAAATACATTCTTTTAGAGGAAATTTTGTTTATTTATTTTGATACGAATTTACATTATTTTATGTGTATTTTGTATATATATTTTTCTATGTATTTACATTTTTTTATGTGTATTTTGGATATATATTTTCATAAAAATTTACGTAATTTTATTGTGTGTATTCGTATATATTTTGATAAAAATTTTCATTATTTTATGTGTTTTTTGCATATCTTTCAATAAAAATCTACCTTATTGCATGTGTATTTTGCATATTTATTTTAATAAAAATTCAATTATTTTATGTGTATTTTTGTATACATTTTTTTTTAAATATAAGATATTTTATGGGTATTTTGCAGATTTAATTTTATAAATTTATACATTACGTACATATCTTTTATACGTATTTACATTATTTAATGTGTATTTTGTTTATATATTTTTATTCAAATTTACGTTATTATATGTGTATTTGAATATATATTTTGATACAAATTTACATTATTTTATGTATTTTCTATATTTATTTCAATTCAAATTTAGCTTATTTTATATGTCTTTTGTATATCTATTTTCATACAAATTTAATTATTTTTGTTTATTTTTGTATATAGTTTAATATAATTTTACGTTAATTTATATGTATTTTGTATATTTATATTTATACAAGTAAACATTCTTTTATTGGCATTTAGTTTATTTATTTTGATACGAATTTACATTATTTTATGTGTATTTTGTATACATTTTCTTATACGTATTTACTTCATTTTATGTGTGTTTTGTATATATATTTTATAGAAATCTACGTTTTTTTATGAGTATTCGTATGTATATTTTGAAACAAATTTACATTGTTTTATATGTATTTTGCATATCTATTTCAATACAAATTTACCTTATTGTATGTGCATTTCGTATATTTATTGTAACTCAAATTTAAATATTTTATGTGCATTTTGGTATATATTTTTTCATAAAAAATGCGTTGTTTTATGGGTATTTTGCATCTTTATTTTCATACAAATTTACATTATTTTACTAATATTCTGTGTATTTATTTTGATACTATTTTACATTATTCTATTTGTGTTTTGTATATATTTTTTTATACATATTTACATTATTTAATGTGTATTTTCTATATTTATTTCATACAAATTTTCGTTATTTTAAGTGTATTTGTTTATATAATTTTATTCAAATTTACAATATTTTATGTGTATTTTGTATATCTATTTTCATACAAACACACATTCTTTTCTTGATATTTTATTTATTTATTTTGATGCGAATTTACATTATTTAATGTGTATTGTGTATATATATTTTTATACGTATTTACGTCATTTCATGTGTATTTTGTATATATATTTCTATAGAAATATGCGTTATTTTATGTGTATTCGTATATATATTTTGAAACAAATATACATTGTTTTATGTGCATTTTGTATATTTTTTCAATACAAATTTACCTTATTGTACGTGCATTTTGTATATTAATTTTAATACAAATTTAATTACTCTATGTGTATTCTTGTATATGTATTTTAAAAAAAATATGCTTTATTTTATGGGTATTTTGCATCTTTATTTTCATACAAAATTACATTATTTTATTGATATTCTGTGTATTTATTTTGATACGATTTTACATTATTCTATGTATATTTTGTATATCTATTTTATACAAATGTACGTTATTTGATGTTAATTTGTTTTCATTTCATACAAATTTACATTATTTTATGTGTATTTTGTACATGTATTTAAATACAAATTTAACTAATTATATGTGTATTTTGTATATCTATTTTCATACAAATTGAAATTTATTTTTTTGTTTTTTTGTATATATTTTTATTCAAATTTTCGTAATTTTATGTATATTTTGTATATTTATTTTCCTTCAAATATACGTTCTTTTATCGGATTTTTTGTTTATTTATTTTGATACGAATTTTCATTTTTTTTGGTGTATTTGATATATATATTTTTATACTGATTTACATAATTTTATATGTATTTTGAATATATATTTTCATAGAAATTTACTCTATATGTATATACAAAAAAACACAAAAATAATTTAAATTTGTATGAAAATAAATATACAAAATACACATAAAATTAGGTAAATTTGTATTGAAATACATATACTAAATACACTTAAAATAATGTAAATTTGATTGAAATTATATAAACAAATACACTTAAAATAACGTTAATTTGTATAAAATATATAAAAAATACACATTAAATAATGAAAATATGTTTAAAAAAATATATACAAAACACAAATAGTATAATATAAAATCGTATCAAAATATATACACAGAATATTAATAAAATAATGTACATTTGTATGAAAACTAAGATGCAAAATACCTATAAAATAACGCATTTTTTATAAAATTATATATACCAAAATACACATAAAATATTTGAATTAAAATAAATATACAAAATGCACATACAATAAGGTAAATTTGTACTGAAATACATATGCAAAAAACATATAAAACAATGTAAATTTGTTTCAAAATATATATACGAATACAAATAAAATAACGTAGATTTCTATAAATATATATATATATATATATAGATATATATATATATATCTATATATATATATATATATATATATATATATATATATATATATATATATATATATATATACAAACTAAAAATCAAAATGTATGCAAAATACACATAAAATAATGTAAATTCGTATAAATATAAATAAACAAAATACCAATAAGAGAATGTGTATCTGTATAAATATAAATATACAAAATGCACATAAAATAACGTAAATTTGTATAAAACTATATACAAAAATACACAGAAGTAATTAAATTTGTATGAAAATAGATATACAAAATACACACAAAATAAGCTAAATTTGAATTGAAATATATATACAAAATACATAAAATAAATTAAATTCGTTTCAAAATATTTTTAACAAATACACATGTGTATTTTGTATATCTATTTTGTATGTATATTTTCATAGAAATTTACTCTATTTTATGAGTATTCGTATATATATTTTGATACAAATTTACATTATTAAAGTGTATTTTGCATATCTATTTCAATACAAATTTACTTTATTGTACGTGCATTTTGTATATTTATTTTAATACAAATTTAATTATTTTATATGTCTTTTTGTATATATATTTTTATGCAAATATGCGTTATTATATGGATATTTTGCATCTTTATTTTCATACAAATTTACATTATTTTATTGATATTCTCTAAATTTATTTTGATACGATTTAACATTATTCTATGTGTTTTTTGTATATATTTTTTTTATATATATATTTACATTATTTAATGTTCATTTTGTATATATATTTTATCCAAATTTACATTATTTTATGTGGATTTGTTTATATATTTTCATACATATTTATATTTTTTTATGTGTTTTTTGTATATATATTTTTCTACGTATTTAAATTATTTTATGTGTATTTTAAATATACATTTTCATAAAAAAATTACGTTATTTTATTGTGTGTATAAGCATATATTTTGATACAAATTTTATACAAATTCATGTTATTTAATGTGTATTCGTGTCAAAATAAATTAACAAAATATCATGAAAATAATGAGTATTTGTATAAAAATAGATAATATATAATAAATTTGCATAAAATATATATGCAAGATACACATTAAATAATGTAAATATGTATAAAAAAGTATATACAAAAAACAAATAGAATAATGTAAAATCGTATCAAAATAAATACACTGAATATTAATAAAATAATGTAAATTTGTATGAAAATAAAGATGCAAAATTCCCATAAAATAGCGCATTTCTTATAAAAATATATATACCAAAATACACATAAAATATTTAAATTTGTATTGAAATAAATATACAAAATGCACATACAATAAGGTAAATTTGTATTGAAAGAGATATGCAAAAATACATATAAAACAATGTAAATTTGTTTAAAAATATATATACGAATACAAATAAAAAAACGTAAATTTCTATAAAAATATATATACAAAATACACATAAAATTAAGTAAATACGTATAAAAAAATGTATACAAAATACACATAAAATAATGTAAATTCGATTTAAAATGAATAAGCAAATACCAATAAAAGAATGTGTATTAGGATAAATATAAATATACAAAATTCATATACAAAATAAACATAAAATAAGGTAGATTTGTAATAAAATATATGTTCAAAAAACACATAAAATAATGTAAATTTATATGAAAATATATATACAAATACACATAAAATACCATGAATTTGTGTAAAAATATCTATTCAAAATAAATATTAAATAATGTAAAAGCGTATAAAAATATATATACAAAGTACATATAAAATAATGTAAATTCGTATCAATATAAATCAACAAAACACCAATAAAATAATATATATTTGAATGAAAATAAATTTACAAAATATACATAACATAACTAAAATTTGTATTAAAATATATACAAAAATACATAGAAATAATTTGAGTTTGTATGAAAATAGATATACAAAATACACATAAAACTAGGTAAATTTCTTTTGAAATGTATATACAAAATAGCCATAAAATATTGTAAATTTGTGTCAAAATATATAAACAAATGCACATAAAATAACGTAAATTTGTATGAAAAATATATACAAAATACACATAGAATAATGTCAATTCGTGTCAAAATGAATGAGCAGAATATCAATAAAATAATGTAAATTTTTATGAAAAGAAAGATGCAAAATACCCCAAAAATAAAGCATATGTTTATAAAAATACACATACAAAAATACACATCGAATAATTAAATTTGTATTAAAATTAATATACAAAATGCGTATATAATAAGGTAAATTTGTATTGAAAAAATATGCAACATACACGTTTACTCATACAAATTTATATTATTTTATTAGTATTTTGTTTATTTATTTTGATACGAATTACATGATTATATGTGTATTTTGTACACATTTTTTTATACGTATTTACATTATTTATTGTGTATTTTGTTTATATATTTTCATAAATTTACGGTATTATATGTGTATTTGTATAAATATTTTGATACAAATTTACTTTATTTCATGTATTTTGTAAATATTTCAATTCAAATTTAGCTTATTTTGTGTGTATTTTGTATATATTTTCATACAAATTTAATTACTTCTGTGTATTTTTGTATATAGTTTTATATAAATTTACGTTATTTTATGTGTATTTTGTACATTTATATTTATACAAATACACATTCTTTTATTGGTATTTTGTTTATTTATTTTGATACGAATTTACATTATTTTATGTGTATTTTGTATACATTTTTTTATACGTATTTACTTCATTTTATGTGTATTTTGTATATATATATTTATAGAAATCTACGTTATTTTATGTGTATTCGTATACATATTTTAAGACAAATTTACATTGCTTTATATGTATTTTGCATATTTATTTCAATACAAATTTTCCTTATTGTATGTGTTTTTTATATATTTATTTTAATTCAAATCTAATTTTTTTATGTGTATTTTGGTATATATATTTTTATAAATAAAAAAAATGCGTTATTTTATGTGTATGAAAATAAAGAGGCAAAATACCCATAAAATAACGCATTTTTTTTATTTATAAAAATATATATACCAAAATACACATAAAAAAATTAAATTTGTATTAAAATAAATATATAAAAAACACATACAATAAGGAAAATTTGTATTGAAATAGATATGCAAAATACACATAAAATAACGTAAATTTATATAAAACTATATACAAAAATATACAGAAGTAATTAAATTTGTGTGAAAATATATACAAAATACACACAAAATAAGCTAAATTTGAATTGAAATATATATACAAAATACATGAAATAAAGGAAATTTGTATCAAAATATTTATACAAATACACATAAAAAACACATAGAACAATGTTAAATCGTATCAAAATAAATAAAGAGAATATCAATAAAATAATGTAAATTTGTATGAAAATAAGGATGCAAAATATCCATATAATAACGCATATTTGCATAAAAATATATATACAAAAAGACATATAAAATAATTAAATTTGTATTAAAATAAATATACAAAATGAACGTACAATAAAGTAAATTTGTATTGAAATAGATATGCAAAATACACATTAATAATGTAAATTTGTATCAAAATATATATATATATATATATATATATATATATATATATATATATATATATATATATATATATATATATATATATATATATATATATATATATATATTTTTACATTGCTGCCTATTGCGCCGGTAGGCTTCTTCCCGGTGGATCCTGATGGTCGGTCCAAGGCTTCATTCCGGTGGGTCCTGATGGTCGGCCCAGCCCGTTCTGGCGCAGGCGAGTGTTTTTTTATAGTGGCGCCATCTTGCATTGGCTCATGCTGCCCTCCCAGAGCTCATTTTTGATCCTTGAATCCCTGAGCCCAGGTTGATGGGGTCTTCTGGACAGCAACATGTGGTGGTTAGCCACTCGGCGGCTGAAAAATCAAAATCCAGCTTGGTGGCACCAGGCACTCGCGACTCTGAACTCACCGGCCGTTACTTTGACGACTACCACCACACCCCTCCCCAGATCTGCGTTATTTTATGTGTATTCGTATATATATTTTGAAACAAATTTACATTGTTTTATGTGTATTTTGCATATTTTTTTAATACAAATTTACATTATTGTATGTGCATTTTGTATATTAATTTTAATACAAATTTGATTAATCTATACGAATACTCATAAAATAGAGTAAATTTCTATGAAAATATACATACAAAAAAGATATACAAAATACACATATAACTAGTTAAATTTGTATTTAAATACATGTACAAAAAACACATAAAATAATGTAGATTTGTATGAAATGAAAACAAATACATTTTATATAAAATATATATACAAAATACACATAGAATAATGTAAAATCATATCAAAATAAATACACAGAATATCAATAAAATAATGTAAATTTGTATGAAAATAAAGCGCAAAATACCCATAAAATAAAGCATATTTTTATAAAAATACATATACAAAAATACACATAGATTAATCAAATTTGTATTAAAATTAATATACAAAATGCACATACAATAATGTAAATTTGTATTAAAAAAATATGCAAAATACACATAAAACAATGTAAATTTGTTTCAAAATATATATACGAATACACATAAAATAACGCAGATTTCTATAGAAATATATATACAAAATACACTTGAAATAATGTAAATACGTATAAAAATATATATTCAAAATACACATTAAATAATGTTAACTCGTGTCAAAATAAATAAACAAAATATCATGAAAAGAATGTGTATTTGTATGAAAATAGATATACAAAATACACATAAAATAACCTAAATTTGTATAAAACTATATACAAAAATACACAAAAATAATTTAAACTTGTATGAAAATAAATATACAAAAAACATATAAAATTAGGTAAATTTGTATTGAAATACATATACAAAATACACATAAAATAATGTAAATTTCAATGAAAATATATAAACATATAGACTTAAAATAACGTAAATTTGTATCAAATATATATACAAAAAACACATTAAATAATGTAAATATGTATAAAAAATATTTACAAAACACAAATAAAATAATGTATAATCGTATCAAAATAAATACAGAAAATATTAATAAAATAATGTAAATTTGTATGAAAATTAAGATGCAAAATACCCATAAAATAACGCATTTTTTATAAAAATATATATACGAAAAAACATAAAATATTTGATTTTGTATTAAAATAAATAGATATACAAAATACACATAAAATAAGCTGAATTTGAATGGAAATATATATACAAAATACATAAAATAATGTAAATTTATATCAAAATACTTATACAAATACATATATAATAACGTAAATTTGTATAAAAATATATAAACAAAATACACATTATATAATGTAAATACGTATAAAAAAATGTACAAAATACACAAATAATCATGTAATTCGTATCAAAATAAATAGACAAAATACCAATAAAATAATGTAAATTTCTATGAGAAAACATATACAAAATACACATTTACGTTATTTTATATGTGTTTGTTTATATATTTTCATACAAATTTACATTATTTTATGTGAGTTTTGTATATGTATTTCAATACAAATTTGCTTAACTTTTATGTATATTTTGCATATCTATTTTCAAACAAATTTAAATTATTTTTGTGTATCTTTGTATATATTTTTATACAAATTTTAGTTATTTTATTTGTTTTTTGTATATATATTTTCCTACAAATATACATTCTTTTATTGGAATTTTGTGTATTTAATTTTTACTAATTTACATTATTTTATGTGTATTTTGTATATATATTTTTCTACGCATTTAAATTATTATATGTGTATTTTATATATACATTTTCATAAAAATTTACGTTATTTTATTGTGTGTATTCGTATATATTTTGAAACAAATTTTGTACAAATTCATGTTATTTTATGTGTATTTGTATATATATTTTCATATAAATTTATATTATTTTATGTGTATTCTTACATATATTTTATTACAAATTTACCTTATTTTATGTTAATCTTGTACATTTATTTCATTTAATATAATCAAATTTAAATTTATTGTATATGCATTTTGTATAGTAATTTTAAAACAAATTTAATTATTCTATGTGTATTTTTCTATATGTATTTTTATAAAAATATGCTTTATTTTATGGGTATTTTGCATCTTTATTTACATACAAATTTACGTTATTTTATTGATATTCTGCTCATTCATTTTGATACGATTTGACATTATTCTATGTGTATTTTGTATATATTTTTCATACAAATTTACGTTATTTTATATGTATTTGTTTATATAGTTTTATATAAATTTACGTTATTTTATGTGTATTTTGTATATTTATATTTATACAAATACACATTCTTTTATTGGTATTTTGTTTATTTATTTTGATACGAATTTACATTATTTTATGTGTATTTTGTAAACATTTTTTTATACGTATTTACATCATTTTATGTGTATTTTGTATATATATTTTTATAGAAATCTACGTTATTTTATGTGTATTCGTATACATATTTTGAAACAAATTTACATTGCTTTATATGTATTTTGCATATCTATTTCAATACAAACTTACCTTATCGTACATATAAAACACTGTAATTTTGTTTCAAAATATGTGCAATACACATAAAATAACGTAGATTTCAATAAAGATATATATATATATACAAAATACACATAAAATCAAGTAAATACGTATAAAAAAATGTAAACAAAATACACATAAAATAATGTAAATTCGAAACAAAATAAATAAACAAAATACCAATAAGAGAATGAGAATTTCTATAAATATAAATGTACAAAATACACATACAAAATAAACATAAAATAAGGTAAATTTGTAATGAAATATATGTACAAAATACACAAAAAATAATGTAAATTTATATGAAAATATATATACAAATACGCATAAAATACCATGAATTTGTATAAAATTATATATTCAAAATAAATATTAAGTAATGTAAATGCGTATAAAAATATATATAAAAAGTACATATAAAATAATGTAAATTCGTATCAATATAAATCAACAAAATACCAATAAAATAATATATATTTAAATGAAAATAGATTTACAAAATACACATAACATAATTAAAATTTGTATTGAAATATATACAAAAATACATATAAATAATTTGAGTTTGTATGAAAATAGATATTCAAAATACACATAAAACAAGGTAAATTTCTTTTGAAATATATATACAAAATACCCATAAAGTATTGTAGATTTGTGTCAAAATATATAAACAAATACACATAAAATAACGTAAGTTTGTATGAAAAATATATACAAAATACACATAGAATAATGTCAAATCGTATCAAAATGAATGAGCAGAATATCAATAAAATAACGTAAATCTTGTATGAAAATAAAGATGCAAAATACCCATAAAAAAAGCATATTTTTATAAAAATACATATACAAAAATACACATCGAATAATTAAATTTGTATTAAAATTAATATACAAAATGCATATACAATAAGGTAAATTTGTATTGAAAAAATATGCAAAATACACATAAAAGTGTAAATTTGTTTAAAATTCTATATACGAACACACATAATATAACGTAGATTTCTATAGAAATATATATACAAAATACACATGAAATGATGTAAATACGTATAAAAATATATATACAAAATACACATTAAATAATTTAAATTCTCGTCAAAATAAATAAACAAATTATCAATAAAAGAATGTGTATTTGTATGAAAATAGATATACAAAATTCTCATAACATAACCTAAGTTTGTATAAAACTATATACAAAAATACACAAAAATAGTTTAAATTTGTATGAAAATAAATATACAAAATACACATAAAATTAGGTAAATTTGTATTGAAATACATATACAAAATACACATAAAACAATGGAAATTTGAATGAAAATATATAAACATATACTCCTAAAATAACGTAAATTTGTATCAAATATATATATAAAATACTAATTAAATAATGTAAATATGTATAAAAAAATATATACAAAACACAAATAGAATAATGTAAAATCGTATCAAAATAAATACACAGAATATTTATAAAATAATGTAAATTTGTATGAAAATAAAGATGCAAAATAGCCATAAAATAACGCATTTTTTATAAAAATATATATACCAAAATACACATAAAATATTAAAATTTGTATTAAAATAAATATAAAAAATGCACATACTGTAAAGTAAATTTGTATTGAAATAGATATGCAAAATACATATAAAACAATGTAAATTTGTTTCAAAATATATATACGAATACACATAAAATAACGTTGATTTCTATAAAAATATATACAAAATACACATAAAATGAAGTATATACGTATAAAAAAATGAATACAAAATACACATAAAAATCGTATCAAAATAAATAAACAAAATACCAGTAAAAGAATGTGTATTTGTGTAAATATAAATATACAAAATACACATAAAATATCGTAAATTTGTATAAAACTATATACAAAAATACACAGAACAAATACACATTCTTTTATTGGTATTTTGTTTATTTATTTTGTTTCGAATTTACATTATTTTATGTGTATTTTGTTTACATTTTTTTATACGTATTTACTTAATTTTATGTGTATTTTGTATATATATTATTATAGAAATCTACGTTATTTTATATGTATTCGAATATATATTTTGAAACAAATTTACATTGTTTTAAATGTATTTTTGCATATCTCTTTCAATAGAAGTTTACCTTATTGTATGTGCATTTTGTATATTTATTTCAATACAAATTTAAATATTTTATGTGTATTTTGTATATATATTTTATAAGAAATGCGCTATTTGATAATTTTGCATCTCTATTTTCATACAAATTTACATTATTTTATTAATATTCGGTGTATTTTGATACGATTTTACATTATTCTACTTGTTTTTTGTATATATATTTTTGTGTATTTTTGTATATAGTTTTATACAAATTTATGTTATATTATGTACGCATTTACATTATTTAATGTGTGTTTTGTATATATATTTTTATGCAAATTTACTTTATTTTATGTGCATTTTTGTACATATATTTTTTTTAGAAATTTGCGTTATTTTATGTGTATTTGTATATGTTTTCTCATGCAAATTTACATGATTTTATTGCTATTTTGTTTATTTATTTTGATACGAATGAAAATAGATATACAAAATATACATAAAATAAACTAAATTTGTATTGAAATATATATACAAAATACATAAAATAATGTCAATTTGAATCAAAATATTTTAACAGATGCGAATAAAATAACGTAAATTTGTTTTAAAATATACAAAATACATTAAATAATGTAAATATGTATAAAAAAATAGATACAAAACACAAATAGAATAATGTAAAATCGTATCAAAACAAATACACAGAATATTAATAGAACAATGTAAATTTGTATTAAAATAAAGATGCAAAATACCCATTAAATAACGCATTTTTTATAAAAAATATATATAACAAAATACACATGAAAAAATTAATTTGTATTAAAATAAATATACAAAATACACATACAATAAGGTAAATCTGTATTGAAATAGATATGCAAAATACATATAAAACAATGTAAATTTGTTTCAAAATATATATACGACTTCACATAAAATAACGTAGATTTGTATAAAAATATATATACAAAATACACATAAAATGAAGTAAATACGTATAAGAAAATGTATACAAAATACACATAAAATAATGTAAATTCGTATCAAAAGAAATAAACAAAATACCAATAAAAGAATGTGTATTTGTATAAATATAAATATACAAAATACACATAAAATAACGTAAATTTGTATAAAACTATATACAAAAATACACAGAAGTAATTAAATTCGTATGAAAATAGATATACAAAATACAGATAAAATAAGCTAAATTTGAATTGAAATGTATATACAAAATACATAAAATTATGTAGATTTGTATAAAAAATATTTATAAAAATACATATAATAACGTAAATTTTGATACGATTTTACATTACTGTATTTGTGTTTTGTATATATTTTTTTATACATATTTACAATATTTAATGTGTATTTTGTATATATATTTCATACAAATTTACGTTATTATATGTGAATTTGTTTATATATTTTCTTTCAAATTTACATTATTTAATGTGTATTTTGTATATGTATTTCAATACAAATGAACCTAGTTTTATGTGTATTTTGTATATTTCTTTTCATACAATTTTAAATTATTTTTGTGTATTTTTGTATAGTTTTATACAAATTTAGGTTATTTTATGTACGCATTTACATTATTTAATGTGTGTTTTGTATATATATTTTTATCCACAGTTACTTTATTTTACGCTTATTTTTGGACATATATTTTTTATAGAAATTAGCGTTATTTGATATGTATTTGTATATGTTTTCTCATACAAATTTACATTATTTTATTGATATTTTGTTTATTTAGTTTGATACGAATTAAACGATTATATGTGTATTTTGTATATATTTTTTATACGTATTTACATTACTTAATGTGTATTTTGTTTATATATTTTTAAACAAATTTACGTTATTTTATGTATTTTTATAAATATTTTGATACAAATTTACATTATTTTATGTATTTTGTATATACATTTCAATTCAAATTTAGCTTATTTTATCTGTATTTTGTATATCTGTACAAAATGCACACATACAGTAAGGTAAATTTGTATTGAAAAAAAAAAAACGGAAAATACAAATAAAACAGTGTAAATTTGTTTCAAAATATATATACGAATACACATAAAATAACGTAGATTTCTATAGAAATATATATACAAAATACACATGAAATTATGTAAATACGTATAAAAATATATATATATAAAATACATATTAAGTAATGTAAATACGTGACAAAATAAAAAAACAAAATATCATGAAAAGAATGTGTATTTGTATGAAAATAAATAATAGATAATAAATTTGTATGTAATATATATGCAAGATACACATTAAATAATGTAAATATGTATAAAAATATATATATATACAAAAAAACAAATAGAATAATGTAAAATCCTATCAAAATAAATACACCGAATATTAATAAAATAATGTAAATTTGTATGAAAATAAAGATGCAAAATTCCCATCAAATAGCGCATTTCTTATAAAAATATATATTCCAAAATACACATAAAATATTTAAATTTGTATTTAAATAAATATACAAAATGCACATACAATAAGGTAAACTTCTGTTGAAAGAGATATGCTAAAATACATATAAAAAATTGTAAATTTGTTTCAAAATATATATACGAATACACATAAAATAACTTAGATTTCTATAAAAATATATATACAAAATACACATAAAATTAGGTAAATACGTAAAAAAAATGTAAACAAAATACACATAAAATAGTATAAATTCGAAGCAAAAAAATAAAGAAAATACCTATAAAAGAATGTGCATTTGTTCTGTGTATTTTTGTATATAGTTTTATACAAATTTACGATATTTTATGTGTATTTTGTATATTTATATTTATACAAATACACATTTTTTTACTGGTATTTTGTTTATTTATTTTGATACGATTTTTATGTGTATTTTGTATTCATTTTTTTTTATACGTATTTACTTCATTTTATGTGTATTTTGTATATATTTTTATAGAAATCAACGTTATTTTGTGTGTATTCGTATATATATTTTGAAACAAATTTACATTGTTTTATATGTATTTTGCATATCTATTTCAATACAAATTTAACTTACAGTATGTGCATTTTTTATATTTATTTTAATACAAATTTTAATATTTTATGTGTATTTTGGAATATATATTTTTATAAAAAATGCGTTATTTTTTGGCTATTTTGCATCTTTATTTTCATACAAATTTACATTATTTAATTTATATTCTGTGTATTTATTTTGATACGATTTTACATTATTCTATTTGTGTTTTGTATATATCTTTTTATACATATTTACATTATTTAATTAGTATTTTGTATATATATTTGATACAAATTCTCGTTATTTTAAGTGTATATGTTTATATATTTTCATTCAAATTTCCATTATTTTATGTGTATTTTGTATATGTATTTCAATACAAATTTACCTAATTTGATGTGTATTTTGTATATTTATTTTCATACAAATTTAAATTATTTTTGTGTATTTTTGTATATAGTTTTATACAAACATAGGTTACTTTATGAGTATTTTGTATATCTATTTTCATACAAGTACATATTCTTTTATTGATATTTTGTTTATTTATTTTGACGATTATTTAATATATTTTATGTTTATTTTTTATATATATATATATATATATATATATATATATATATATATATATATATATATATATATATATATATATATATATATATATATATATATATATATATATATATATATATATATATTTACATAATTTCATGTGTATTTTGTATATATATTTCTATAGAAATCTACGTTATTTTATGTGTATTCGTATATAGATTTTAAACAAATTTACGCTTTAATGTGCATTTTGTATATTTTTCAATACAAATTTACCTTATTGTACGTGCATTTTGTATATGAATTTTAATACAAATTTAATTATTCTATGTGTATTTTTAAATATGTATTTAAAAAAAAAAGCTTTATTTTATGGGTATTTTGCATCTTTATTTTCATACAAAATTACATTATTTTATTGATATTCTGTGTATTTATTTTGATACAATTTTACATTATTCTATGTGTATTTTGTATATCTTTTTCATTTAATTTAGCTTATTTTATGTGTATTTTGTATATCTATTTATTTTAATACAAAATCAAATATTTTATGTTCTTTCGTATATATATTTTTATAAAAAATGCGTTATTTTATGGGTATTTTGCATCTTAATTTTCATACAAATTTACATTATTTTATTAATATTTTCTGTATTTATTTTGTTACGATTTTACATTATTTTATTTGTGTTTTGTATATATTTTTTTATACATATTTACATTATTTAATGTGTTTTTTGTATATATATTTGATACAAATTTACGTTATTTTAAGTCTATATGTTTATATATTTTCATCCAAATTTACATTATTTTATGTGTATTTTGAATATGTATTTCAATACAAATTTACCTAATTTTATATGTTTTTTGTATATTTATTTTCATACAAGTTTAAATTATTTTTATGTATTTTTGTTTATAGTTTTATACAAATTTAGGTTATTTTATGTGTATTTTGTATATCTATTTTCATACAAATACACATTCTTTTCATGATATTTTGTTTATTTATTTTGACACGAATTAACATTATTTAATGTGTATTTTGTATATTTATTTTTTTACTTATTTATATTATTTCAAGTGTATTTTGTATATATATTTCTATAGAAATCTACGTTATTTTAAGTGTATTCGTATATATATTTTGAAACTAATTTACATTGTTTTATGTGTATTTTGCATATTTTTTCAATACATTTTTACCTTATTGTATGTGCATTTTGTATATTAATTTTAATACAAATTTGATTAATCTATGTGTATTTTTGTATTTGTATTTTTATAAAAATATGCTTTATTTTATTGATATTTTGCATCTTTATTTTCATACAAATTTACATTATTTTATTGATATTCTGTGTATTTATTTTAATATGATTTTACATTATTCTATGTGTATTTTGTATATATATTTTATATAAAATGTATGTGTTTTCATTTCATACAAATTACATTATTTTATGTATTTTTTTTACATGTATACACATAAAATATTTAAATTTGTATTGAAATAAATATACAAAATGCACCTACAATAAGGTAAAATTCTATTGAAAGAGATATGCAAAAATACATATAAAATAATGTAAATTTGTTTCAAAATATATATACGAATACTCATAAAATAACGTAGATTTCTATAAAAATATATATACAAAATACACATAAAATTAAGTAAATACGTATAAAAAAATGTAAACAAAATACACATAAAATAATGTAAATTCGAAAGAAAATAAATAAACAAAATACCAATAAAAGAATGTGTATTTGTATAAATATAAATGTACAAAATACACATACAAAATAAACATAAAATAAGGTAAATTTGTAATAAAATATATGTACAAAATACACATAAAATAATGTAAATTTATATGAAAATAAATATACAAATACACATAAAATACCATGAATTTGTATAAAATTATATATTCAAAATAAATATTAAATAATGTAAATGCGTATAAAAATATATATACAAAGTACATATAAAATAATGTAAATTCGTATCAATATAAACCAACAAAATACCAATAAAATAATATATATTTGAATAAAAATAGATTTACAAAATACACATAACATGACTAAAATTTGTATTGAAATATATACAAAAATACATAAAAATAATTTGAGTTTGTATGAAAATAGATATTCAAAATACATATAAAACTACGTAAACTTCTTTTGAAATATATTTACAAAATACCCATAAAATATTGTAAATTTGTGTCAAAATATATAAACAAATACACATAAAATAACTTAAAATAACGTAAATATGTATCAAATATATATACAAAAAACACATTAAATAATGTAAATATGTATAAAAAAATATACAAAACATAAATAAAATAATGTAATATCGTTTTAAAATAAATACAGAAAATATTAATAAAATAATGTAAATTTGTATGAAAATTAAGATGCAAAATACCCATAAAATAACGCATTTTTTATAAAAATCTATATACGAAAAAACAAAATATTTGATTTTGTATTAAAATAAATAGATATTCATTCTTTTATTGGTATTTTGTTTATTTATTTTGTTTCGAAATTACATTATTTTATGTGTATTTTGTTTACATTTTTTATACGTTTTTACTTATTTTTATGTGTATTTTGTATATATATTTTTATAGAAATCTACGTTATTTTATGTGTATTCGTATATATATTTTTAAACAAATTTACATTGTTTTATATGTATTTTTGCATATCATTTTCAATACAAGTTTACCTTATTGTATGTGCATTTTGTATATTTATTTCAATACAAATTTAAATATTTTATGTGTATTTTGGTATATATATTTTTATAAGAAATGCGCTATTTTATGGAAATTTTGCATCTTTATTTTCATACAAATTTACATTATTTTATTAATATTCGGTGTATTTATTTTGATACGATTTTACATTATTCTATTTGTTTTTTGTATATATATTTTTTTTATACATATTTACATTATTTAAATGTATCTTGCATATATATTACATACAAATTTATTATCTATTATTTATTTTCATACAAATACACATTCTTTTCATGATATTTTGTTTATTTATTTTGTCACGAATTTACATTACTTAATATGTATTTTATATATATATTTTTATACGTATTTACATAATTTCATGTGTATTTTGTATATATATTTCTATAGAAATCTACGTTATTTTATGTGTATTCGTATATATATAATACACATGAAATAAGGTAGATTTCTATAAAAATATATACACAAAATACACATAAAATAATGTAAATTAGTATCAAAATAAATAAACAAAATACCAATATAAGAATGTGTATTTGTATAAATATATATATACAAGATACACATTAAATAATATAAATTTGTTTAAAACTATACAAAATACACATGAAATGATGTAAATACGTATAAAAATATATATACAAAATACACATTAAATAATGTAAATTCGCGTCAAAATAAATAAACAAAATATCAGTAAAAGAATGTGTATTTGTATGAAAATAGATGTACAAAATACACACAAAATAACCTAAATTTGTATCAAACTATATACAAAAATACACAAAAATATTTTAAATTTGTATGAAAATAAATATACAAAATACACATAAAATTAGGTAAATTTGTATTGAAATACATACACAAAATACACATAAAAAAATGTAAATTTGAATGAAAATACATTATCAAATACCCTTAAAATAACGTAAATTTGTATAAAAAAATATGTACAAAACACAAATAGAATATTGTAAAATCGTATCAAAATAAATACACAGAATATTAATAAAATAATGTAAATTAGTATGAAAATAAAGAAGCAAAATACCCATAAAATAACGCAATTTTTTTTTTATAAAAATATTTATACCAAAAAACACATCAAAAAATTAAATTTGTATTAAAATGAATATACAAAAAACACATACAATAAGGTAAATTTGTATTGAAATAGATATGCAAAATACATATAAAACAATGTAAATTTGTTTCAAAATATATATACGAATACACATAAAATAACGTAGATTTCTATAAAAATATATATGCAAAATACACATAAAATGAAGTAAATACGTATAAAAAAATGTATACAAGATACACATAAAATAATGTAAATTCGTATCAAAATAAATAAACAAAATACCAATAAAAGAATGTGTATTTGTATAAATATAAATATACAAAATACACATAAAATAACGTAAATTTATATAAAACTATTTACAAAAATACACAGAAGTAATTAGTTTTGTATGAAAATATATACAAAATACACACAAAATAAGCTAAATTTGAATTGAAATATATATACAAAATACATGAAATAAAGTAAATTTGTATCAAAATATTTATACAAATACACATATAATAACGTAAATTTGTATGAAAATATATAAACAAAATACACATTAAATAACGTAAATACGTTTAAAAAATATTGTACAAAATACACATATAATCATGTAATTCGTATCAAAACTAATAAACAAAATACCAATAAAATAATATAAATTTGTATCAGTAAACGTGTATGTTGCATATTTTTTCAATACAAATTTACCTTATTATATACGCATTTTGTATATTAATTTTAATACAAATTTAATTATTCGATGTGTATTTTTGTATCTGTATTTTTATAAACATATGCTTTATTTTTTGGGTATTTTGCATCTTTCTTTTCATAAAAATTTACATTATTTTATTGATATTCTGCTCATTCATTTTGATACGAATTGACATTATTCTATTTGTAATTTGTATATATTTTTCATACAAATTTACGTTATTTTATGTGTATTTGTTTATATATTTTGACACAAATTTACAATATTTTATGGCTATTTTGTATATACATTTCAAAAGAAATTTACCTAGTTTTATGTGTATTTTGTATATCTATTTTCATACAAACTCAAATTATTTCTATGTTTTTTTGTATATATTTTAATACAAATTTTAGTTATGTTATGTGTATTTTGTAAACTTATTTTCATTCAAATATATATTATTTTATTGGTGTTTTGTTGATTTATATTGTTACGAATTTACATTATTTTATATGTACTTTGTATATATATTTTTATACGCTTTTACATTATTTAATATTTATTTTGAATATATATTTTTATACAAATTCATGGTATTATATGTGTATTTGTATATATTTTTTCACATAAATTTACATTATTTTATGTGTATTTTGTACATATATTTTATTATAAATCTACCTTATTATATGTTTGTTTTGTATATGTATTTTGTATATTTATATTTATCCAAATACACATTCTTTTATTGGTATTTTGTTTATTTATTTTAAATCGAATTTATATTATTTTATGTGTATTTTGTACATATTTTTTAAAAGTATTTATTTAATTTTATGTGTATTTTGTATATATATATTTATAGAGATCTACGTTTTTTTTATTTGTATTCGTATATATATTTTGACACAAATTTACATTGTTTTATATGTATTTTTGCATATCTCTTTCAATACAAATTTACCTTATTGTATGTGCATTTTGTATATTTATTTCAATACAAATTTAAAAATTTTAAGTGTATTTTGGTATATATATTTTTATAAGAAATGCGCTATTTTATGGGAATTTTGCATCTTTATTTTCATACAAATTTACATTATTTTATTAATATTCGGTGTATTTATTCTGATACGAATTTACATTATTCTATTTGTTTTTTGCATTTACTTTTTTATACATATTTACATTATTTAATGAGTATCTTGCATATATATTTTATACAAATTTATTATCTATTATCTATTTTTATACAAATACCCATTCTTTACATGATATTTTGTTTATTTATTTTGACACGAATTTACATTATTTGATATGTATTTTGTATATATATTTTTATACGTATTTACATAATTTCATATGTATTTTGTATATATATTTCTATAGAAATCTACTTTATTTTATGGGTATTCGTATATATATTTTGAAACAAATTTACATTGTTTTATATGTATTTTTGAATATCTCTTTTAATACAAATTTACCTTACTGTATATGCATTTTGTATATTTATATCAATAAAAATTTAAATATTTTATGTGTATTTTGGTATATATATTTTTATAAAAAATGCGATAATTTTTGGGAGTTTTGCATCTTTATTTTCATACAAATTTACATTATTTTATTGATATTCTGTTTATATTTATTTTGATACGATTTTACATTATTCTATTTGTTTTTTGTATATATTTTTTTATACACATTTACATTATTTAATGTGTATCTTGCATATATATTTTATACAAATTTACGTTATTTTAAGTGTATTTGTTTTTATATTTTCATTCAAATTTACATTTATTTTAATTCGAAATTACAATATTTTATGTGTATTTTGTATACATTTTTTTTATACGTATTTACTTAATTTTATGTGTATTTTGTATATATATTTTTATAGAAATCTACTTTTTTTTATTTGTATTCGTATATATATTTTGAAACAAATTTACATTGTTTTATATGTATTTTTGCATATCTCTTTCAATACAAATTTACCTTATTGTATGTGCATTTTGTATATTTATTTCAATGCAAGTTTAAATATTTTACGTGTATTTTGGTATATATATTTTTATAAGAAATGCACTATTTTATGGGAATTTTGCATCTTTATTTTCATACAAATTGACATTTTTTTTATTAATATTCGGTGTATTTATTTTGATACGATTTTACATTATTCTATTTGTTTTTTGTATTTTTTTTATACATATTTACATTATTTAATGTGTATCTTGCATATATATTACATATAAATTTATTATCTGTTATTTATTTTCATACAAATACACATTCTTTTCATGATATTTTGTTTATTTATTTTGACACGAATTTACATTATTTGATATGTATTTTTTATATATATTTTTACACGAATTTACATAATTTCATATGTATTTTGTATATATATTTCTATAGAAATCTACTTTATTTTATTTTATTTATATATTTTGAAACAAATTTACATTGTTTTATATGTATTTTTGAATATCTCTTTCAATACAAATTTACCTTACTGTATATGCATTTTGTATATTTATTTCAATACAAATTTAAATATTTTATGTGTATTTTGGTAAATATATTTTATAAAAATGCGATAATTTTGGGAATTTTGTATCTTTATTTTCATACAGATTTACATTATTTTATTGATAATCTGTGTATTTATTTTGATACGATTTTACATTATTCTATTTGTTTTTTGTATATATATTTTTTATACACATTTACATTATTTAATGTGTATCTTGCATATATATTTTATACAAATTTACGTTATTTTAAGTGTATTTGTTTATATATTTTCATTCAAATTTACATTATTTGATGTGTATTTTGTATATGTATATCAAAACAAATTTACATAATTTTATGTGTATTTTGTATATTTCTTTTCAAACAAATTTAAATTATTTTTGTGTATTTTTGTATATAGTTTTATACAAATTTAGGTTATTTTATGTACGCATTTACATTATTTAGTGTGCATTTTGTACATAGATTTTTATGTTCATTTGCGTTATTTGTATATGTTTTCTCATACAAATTTGCATTATTTTATTGCTATTTTGTTTATTTATTTTGATACGAATTACATGATTATATGTGTATTTTGTACATATTTTTTGTATATATTTTTTTTATACATATTTACATTATTTAATATTCATTTTGTATATATATTTTATCCAAATTTACGTTATTTTATGTGTAATTGTTTATATATTTTGACACAAATTTACAATATTTTATGGGTATTTTGTATATATATTTCAATACAAATTTAGTTTATTTTATGTATATTTTGTATATCTATTTTCATTCGTATCAAAATAAATAAACAAAATAGCAATAAAATAATGTAAATTGTATGAAAACATATATAAATACACATAAATTAAGGCAAATTTCTCAAAAATATATGTGCAAAATGCACATAAAATAAAATAAATTTGCATAAAATATATATTCAAAACACACATTAAATTATGTAAATGTGTATAAAATAACCTAAATTTGTAAATGAAAATAGATATACAAAATACATAAAATATTTAAAATTTGTATGAAATATTATACAAAATACAAATAAATAAAATGTAAATTTGTATCAAAAATATTTAAAATACGCATAAAATAACGTAAATTTGTTTTAAAATATACAAAATACATTAGATAATGTAAATATGTATAAAAAAAATATACAATACAAAAGAATAATGTAAAATCGATCAAAAAAATACACAGAATATTAATAAAACAATGTAAATTTGTATGAAAATAAAGATGCAAAATAGCCATAAAATAACGCATTTTTATAAAATATATATACCAAAATACATAAAAAAATTAATTTGTATTAAAACAAATATACAAAATGCATATACAATTAGGTAAATCTGTATTGAAATAGATATGCAAAATACATATAAAACAATGTAAATTTGTTTCAAAATATATATACGAATACATATAAATAACGTAGATTTCTGAAATATATATACAAAATACACATAAAATGAAGTAAATACGTATAAAAAAATGTATATAAAAATATACATAAAATAATGTAAATTGTATCAAAATAAATAAACAAAATACCAATAAAAGAATGTGTATTTGTATAAATATAAATATACAAAATACACATAAAATAACGTAAATTTGTATAAAACTATCTACAAAAATACACAGAAGTAATTTAATTTGTATGAAAATAGATATACAAATTACATAAAATAAGCTAAATTTGAATTGAAATGTATATACAAAATACATAAAATAATGTAGATTTGTATCAAAATATAAAATACCCATAAAATAACGCATTTTTTATTTATAAAATATATATATCAAAATACACATCAAATAATTAAATTTCTATTAAAATAAATATACAAAAAGCACATACAATAAGGTAAATTTGTATTGAATTAGATATGCATAATACACATGAAATAATGTAAATTTGTATCAAAATATATATACGAAAACAAATAAACTAACGTAAATTTCTATGAAAATATATATACAAAATACACATAAAATTAAATGCGTATAAAAATGTATAAAAATACACATAAAATAATGTAAACTCGTATCAAAATAAATAAATAAATACCAATAAAAGAATGTGTTTGTATAAATATAAATATACAAAATACACATAAAATAACGTAAATTTATATAAACTATATAAAAAATACACAAGTAATTTAATTTGTATGAAAAAGATATACAAAATAAGGTAAATTTTTTCAAATTCAAAACAAAATTCAGATAAAAGAACGTATATTTGTAGAAAATAGATATACAAAATACACATTAAATAACGAATTTTGTATGAAAATATATAAAAAATAAACAAAATACTAATTTTGTGTAGAAAATAAATATACAAAATACACATGTATTTTGTATATCTATTTTCACACAAATTTAATTACTTTTGTGTATTTTTTATATAGTTTTATAAATTTACGTTATTTCATTTGTATTTTGTAAATTTATATATATACAATACACATTCTTTTATTAGTATTTTGTTTATTTATTTTGATACGAGTTTACATTATTTTATGTGTATTTTGTATACCTTTTTTATACGTATTTACCTCATTTTATGTGTATTTTGTGTATTTATTTTCATAGAAATCTACGTTATTTTACGTGTATTCGTATAAATATTTTTTTTTAAATTTACATGGTTTTATATGTATTTTGCATATCTATTTCAATAAAAAATTACCTTATTGTATGTGCATTTTGTATATTTATTTTAATACAAATTCAAAAAATTTTATGTGTGTCTTGGTATAAATATTTTTATAAAAAAAATGCGTTATTTTATGGGTATTTTGCATCTTAATTTTCATACAAATTTACATTATTTTATTAATATTCTGTGTATTTATTTTGATACGATTTTATATTATTCTATTTGTGTTTTGTATATATTCTTTTATACATATTTACATTATTTAATGTGTATTTTTTATATATATTTTATACAAATTTACGTTATTTTAAGTGTATTTGTTTATATATTTTCATTCAAATTTACATTATTTTATGTGTATTTTGTAAATGTATTTCATTACAAATTTGCCTAATTTTATGTGTATTTTGTCGATTTATTTTCATACAAATTAAAATTATTTTTGTGTATTTTTGTATAAGTTTTATACAAATTTAGTGAATTTATGTATATTGTATATCTATTTTCATACAAATACACATTCTTTTATTGATATTTTGTTTATTTACTTTGACGCGAATTTACATTATTTAATGTGTATATATATATATATATATATATATATATATATATATATATATATATATATATATATATATATATATATATATATATATATATATATATATATATATATATATATATATATATATATATATATATATATATATATTTATACGTGTTTACATAATTTGATGTGTATTTTGTATATATATTTCTATAGAAATCTACGTTGATTTATGAGTATTTGTATATAGATTTTGAAATAAATTTACACTGTTTTAGTGTATTTTGCATATTTTTTCAATACAAATTTGCCTTATTGTATATGCATTTTGTATATTAATTTTAATACAAATTAAATTATGCTATGTGTATTTTTGTATATGAATTTTTATAAAAATATGCTTTATTTTATGGGTATTTTGCATTTTTATTTTCATACAAATTTACATTATTTTATTTATATACTGTTTTTTTTTAACAATTTTACATTATCCTATGTGTATTTTGTATATCTATTTTTATACGTATTTACTTAATTTTATGTGTATTTTGTATATATATTTTTATAGAAATCTACGTTATTTTATGTGTATTCGTATATATATTTTGAAACAAATTTACATTGTTTTATATGTATTTTTGCATATCTCTTTCAATACAAATTTACCTTATTGTATGTGCATTTTGTATATTTATTTCAATACAAATTTAAATATTTTATGTGTATTTTGGTATATATATTTTTATAAGAAATGCGCTATTTGATGGGAATTTTGCATCTTTATTCTCATACAAATTTACATTATTTTATTAATATTCGGTGTATTTATTTTGATACGATTTCACATTATTCTATTTGTTTTTGTATATATTTTTTTTATAAATTTTTACATTATTTAATGTATATCTTGCATCTTTTATCGTAATTTTGTTTATTTATTTTTATACGAATTTACACTATTTTAGGTGTATTTGATATGTATATTTTTATACTTATTTATATAATTTTATTTGTGTTTTGAATATATATTTTCATAGAAATTTACTCTATTTTATGGGTATTCGTATATATATTTTGATTCAAATTTACATTATTTATGTTTATTTTGCTATCTATTTCAATACAAATTTACCATATTGTATATGCATTTTGTTTATTTATTTTAATACAAATTTAATTATTTCACGTGTATTTTTTGTACATATATTTTTATACAAATATGCGTTATCTTGTGAGTATTTTGTATATTTATTTTCTTACAAATCTACATTATTTTATTGATATTCCGTTTATTTATATTGATACGATTATACATTATTATATGTGAATTTTGTATATATTTTTAAAGCATATTTACATTATTTAATACATCTTTTGTATATATATTTTATATAAATTTACGCTATTTTATGTGTATTTGTTTATATATTTTCATACAAATTTACAATATTTTATGTGTTATTTGTATATGTATTTCAATACAGATTTGCCTAATTTTATGTGTATTTTGCACATCTATTTTCAGGCAAACAAATTTAAATTATTTTTATGTATTTTTTATATATTTTTATACAAATTTTAGTTATTTTATTTGTATTTTGTATTTATATTTTCCTACAAATATACATTCTTTTAGAGGAATTTTGTTCATTTATTTTCATAAGAATTTACAAAATTTTTACGTGTATTTTGTATATATATTTTTCTACGTATTTACATTATTTTATGAGTATTTTTTATATATATTTTCATAAAAAAATTACGTTATTTTATTGTGTGTATTCGTATATGATTTGATACAAATTTACATTATTTTATGTTTATTTTGCATATCTATTTCAATATAGATTTACCTTATTGTATGTGTATTTTGTATATTTATTTTAATACAAATTAAATTATTTTATGTGTACTTTGTATACATTTTCTTATACGTATTTACTTCATTTAATGTATATTTTGTATATATATTTTTATAGTAATCTACGTTATTTTATGTGTATTGGTATATATATTTTGAAGCAAATTTACATTGTTTTATATGTATTTAGCATATCTATTTCAATATAAATATACCTTATTGTATGTGCATTTTGTATATTTATTGTAATACAAATTTGAAAATTTTATTATTTTGGTATATATATTTTTATAAAAAGAATTTTATATAAATTTAAAATATTTTATGTGTATTTTGTATATCTATTTTCATACAAATACACATTTTTTATTGATATTTTGTTTATTTATTTGACGGGAATTCACATTATTTAATGTGTATTGTGTATATATATTTTTATACGTATTTACGTCATTTCATGTGAATTTTGTATATATATTTCTATAGAAATATATGTTATTTTATGTGTATTCGTATATATATTTTGAAACAAATATACATTGTTTTATGTGCATTTTGCATATTTTTTTCAATATAAATTTACCTTATTGTACGTGCATTTTGTATATTAATTTTAATACAAATTTAATTATTCTATGTGTATTTTTGTATATGTATTTTCATAAAAAAATGCTTTATTTTATGGGTATTTTGCATCTTTATTTTCATACAAATTTACCTTATTTTATTGATATTCTGTGTATTTATTTTGATACGATTTTACATTATTCTATGTATATTTTGTATATATATTTCATACAAATGAACGTTATTTTATGTGAATTTGTTTTCATTTCATACAAATTTACATTATTTTATGTGTATTTTGTACAAGTATTTAAATACAAATTTAACTGATTATATGTGTATTATGTATATCTATTTTCATACAAATCGAAATTAATTTTGTGTATTTTAGTATATATTTTTATTCAAATTTTCGTAATTTTATGTGAATTTTGTATATTTATTTTCCTACAAATATACGTTCTTTTATCGGAATTTTGTTTATTTATTTTGATACGAGTTTTCATTATTTTAGGTGTATTTGATATATATATTTTTATACTTATTTACATAATTTTATATGTATTTTGAATATATATTTCCATAGAAATTTACTCTATTTCATGTGTATTCGTATATATATTTTGATACAAATTTACATTATTTATGTGTATTTCGCATATCTATTTCAATACAAATTTACCTTATTGTATGTGCATTTTGTATATTTATTTCAATACAAATTTAAAAATTTTAAGTGTATTTTGGTATATATATTTTTATAAGAAATGCGCTATTTTATGGGAATTTTGCATCTTTATTTTCATACAAATTTACATTATTTTATTAATATTCGGTGTATTTATTCTGATACGAATTTACATTATTCTATTTGTTTTTTGCATTTACTTTTTTATACATATTTACATTATTTAATGAGTATCTTGCATATATATTTTATACAAATTTATTATCTATTATCTATTTTTATACAAATACCCATTCTTTACATGATATTTTGTTTATTTATTTTGACACGAATTTACATTATTTGATATGTATTTTGTATATATATTTTTATACGTATTTACATAATTTCATATGTATTTTGTATATATATTTCTATAGAAATCTACTTTATTTTATGGGTATTCGTATATATATTTTGAAACAAATTTACATTGTTTTATATGTATTTTTGAATATCTCTTTTAATACAAATTTACCTTTTATATGCATTTTGTATATTTATATCAATAAAATTTAAATATTTTATGTATTTTGGTATATATATTTTATAAAAATGCGATAATTTTGGGAGTTTTGCATCTTATTTTCATACAAATTTACATTATTTTATTGATATTCTGTTTATATTTATTTTGATACGATTTTACATTATTCTATTTGTTTTTTGTATATATTTTTTTATACACATTTACATTATTTAATGTGTATCTTGCATATATATTTTATACAAATTTACGTTATTTTAAGTGTATTTGTTTTTATATTTTCATTCAAATTTACATTTATTTTAATTCGAAATTACAATATTTTATGTGTATTTTGTATACATTTTTTTTATACGTATTTACTTAATTTTATGTGTATTTTGTATATATATTTTTATAGAAATCTACTTTTTTATTTGTATTCGTATATATTTTGAAACAAATTTACATTGTTTTATATGTATTTTTGCATATCTCTTTCAATACAAATTTACCTTATTGTATGTGCATTTTGTATATTTATTTCAATGCAAGTTTAAATATTTTACGTGTATTTTGGTATATATATTTTTATAAGAAATGCACTATTTTATGGGAATTTTGCATCTTTATTTTCATACAAATTGACATTTTTTTTATTAATATTCGGTGTATTTATTTTGATACGATTTTACATTATTCTATTTGTTTTTTGTATTTTTTTTATACATATTTACATTATTTAATGTGTATCTTGCATATATATTACATATAAATTTATTATCTGTTATTTATTTTCATACAAATACACATTCTTTTCATGATATTTTGTTTATTTATTTTGACACGAATTTACATTATTTGATATGTATTTTGTATATATATTTTTATACGTATTTACATAATTTCATATGTATTTTGTATATATATTTCTATAGAAATCTACTTTATTTTATTTGTATTCGTATATATATTTTGAAACAAATTTACATTGTTTTATATGTATTTTTGAATATCTCTTTCAATACAAATTTACCTTACTGTATATGCATTTTGTATATTTATTTCAATACAAATTTAAATATTTTATGTGTATTTTGGTAAATATATTTTTATAAAAAATGCGATAATTTTTGGGAATTTTGTATCTTTATTTTCATACAGATTTACATTATTTTATTGATAATCTGTGTATTTATTTTGATACGATTTTTCATTATTCTATTTGTTTTTTGTATATATATTTTTTATACACATTTACATTATTTACTGTGAATCTTGCATATATATTTTATACAAATTTACGTTATTTTAAGTGTATTTGTTTATATATTTTCATTCAAATTTACATTATTTGATGTGAATTTTGTATATATATTTCAATACAAATTTACCTAATTTTATGTGTATTTTGTATATTTCTTTTCAAACAAATTTAAATTATTTTTGTGTATTTTTGTATATAGTTTTATACAAATTTAGGTTATTTTATGTACTCATTTACATTATTTAGTGTGTGTTTTGTATATAGATTTTTTATGTTCATTTGCGTTATTTGTATATGTTTTCTCATACAAATTTACATTATTTTATTGCTATTTTGTTTATTTATTTTGATACGAATTACATGATTATATGTGTATTTTGTACATATTTTTTATACGTATTTACATTTTTTATACATATTTACATTATTTAATGTGTATTTTGTATATTTTAAAACAAATTTACGTTATTTTATGCGCATCTGTTAAAATATTTTGATACAAATTTACATTATTTTATGTATTTTGTATATATATTTCAATACAAATTTAGTTTATTTTATGTATATTTTGTATATCTATTTTCATTCGTATCAAAATAAATAAACAAAATAGCAATAAAATAATGTAAATTTGTATGAGAAAACATATATAAATACACATAAATTAAGGCAAATTTCTCAAAAAATATATGTACAAAAATGCACATAAAATAAAGTAAATTTGCATAAAAATATATATTCAAAACACACATTAAATAATGTAAATGTGTACATAAAATAACCTAAATTTGTATAAAACTATATACAAAAATACACAAAAATATTTAAAATTTGTATGAAAAGAAATATACAAAATACACATAAAATTAGGAAAATTTGTATTGAAATACATATACAAAATACACATAGAATAATGTAAATTTGAATTAAAAAATATAAACAAATACACTTAAAATAACGTAAATTTGTATAAAATATATATGCCAGATACTCTTTAAATAATGTAAATGTGTATAAAAAAATTTATACAAAAAGGAAATAGAATAATGTAAAATCCTATCAATATAAATACACAGAATATCAATAAAATAATGTAAATTTGTATGAAAAGAAAGATGCAAAATTCCCATAAATTAGCGCATTTTTTATAAAAATATATATACCAAAATACACATAAAATATTTAAATTTGTATTGAAATAAATATACAAAATGCATATACAGTAAGGTAAATATGTATTGAAAGAGATATTCAAAAATACATATAAAACAAAGTATATTTGTTTCAAAATATATATACGAATACATATAAAATAACGTAGATTTCTATAGAAATATATAAACAAAATACACATGAAATTATGTAAATACGTATAAAAATATATATACAAAATACATATCTTGGTAAATTCGTGTCAAAATGAATAAACAAAATATCATGAAAAGAATGTGTATTTGTATGAAAACAAATAATAGATAATAAATTTGTATGAAATATATATGCAAGTACACATTAAATAATGTAAATATGTATAAAAAAAATATATACAAAAAACAAATAGAATAATGTGAAATCGTATCAAAATAAATACACCGAATATTAATAAAATAATGTAAATTTGTATGAAAATAAAGATGCAAAATTCCCATCAAATGCGCATTTCTTATAAAAATATAAATACCAAAATATACATAAAATATTTAAATTTGTATTGAAATAAATATACAAAATGCACATACAATAAGGTGAACTTGTATTGAAAGAGATATGCAAAAATACATATAAAACAATGTAGATTTGTTTCAAAATATATATACGAATACACATAAAATAACGTAGATTTCTATAAAAATATATATACAAAATACTCATAAAATTAAGTAAACACGTATAAAAATAGATATATAAAATACACATAGAATAATGTAAAATTGATTAAAAAAAAATAAACAGAATATAAATAAAATAATGTAAATTTGTATGAAAATAAAAATGCAAAATACCCATAAAATAAAGCATATTTTTATAAAAAATACATATACAAAAATACACATAGCATAATTAAATTTGTATTAAAATTAATATACAAAATGCATATACAATAAGGCAAATTTGTATTGAAAAAATATGCAAAATACACATAAAACAGTGTAAATTTATATCAAAATCTATATACGAATACTTATAAATCAACGTAGATTTCTATAGAAATATATATACAAAATACACATCAAATGATGTAAACACGTATAAAAATATATATAAAAAATATACATTAAATAATGTAAACTCGCGTCAAAATAAATAAACAAAATATCAATAAAAGAATGTGTATTTGTATAAAAATAGATATACAATATACACATAAAATCACCTAAATTTGCATAAAACTATATACAAAAATACACAAAAATAATTTTAATTTGTATGAAAATAAATATACAAAATACACATAAAATTAGGTAAATTTGTATTGAAATACATTTACAAAATACACATAAAATAATGTAAATTTGAATGAAAATATATAAACAAATACACTTAAAATAACGTAAATTTGTATAAAATATATATAAAAAATACACATTAAATAATGGAAATATGTATAAAAAAATATATACAAAACACAAATAGAATAATATAAAATCGTATCAAAATAAATACACAGAATATTAATAAAATAATGTAAATTTATATGAAAATTAAGATGCAAAATACCCATAAAATAACGCATTTTTTATAAAAATATTTATACCAAGACACATAAAATATTTGAATTTGTATTAAAATAAATATACAAAATGCACATACAATAAGGTAAATTTGTATTGAAATAGATATGCAAAATACATATAAAACCATGTAAATTTTTTTCAAAATATATATACTAATACACATAAAATAACGTAGATTTCTATGAAAATAAATATACAAAATACACATAAAATGAAGTAAATACGTATAAAAAAAGGTATAAGAATACATAAAATAATGTAAACTCGTATCAAAATAAATAAATAAAATACTAATAAAAGAATGTGTATTGTATAAATATAAATATACAAATATAAATAAATAATGTAAATTTATATAAATTATATGCAAAATATACAAAAGTAATTAAATTTGTGTGAAAATAGATATACAAAATACATGTGTGTTTTGTATATTTATTTTCATGCAAATCGAAATTATTTTTGTTTATTTTTTTATATATTTTCATACAAATTTTCGTGATTTTATGCGTATTTTGTATATTTATTTTTTCTACATATATACGTTCTTTTATCTGAATTTTGTTTATTGAATTTGAAAATAAATTACCTTATTTTGTATATCGATTTTCAAACAAATCAATATACTACTGTGTATATTTTTTATATAGTTTTTAATAAATTTACGTTATTTTATGTGTATTTTGTATATTTATATTTATACAAATACATATTCTTTTATTGGTATTTTGTATATTTATTTTGATACGAATTTACATTATTTTATGTGTATTTTGTATACATTTTTTATACGTATTTACTTCATTTTATGTGTATTTTGTATATATATTTTTATAGAAATCTACGTTATTTTATGTGTATTCGTATATATATTTTGAAACAAATTTACATTGTTTTATATGTATTTTGCATATCTTTTTCAATAGAAATATACCTTATTGTATGTGTTTTTTATATATTTATTTCAATTCAAATTTAATTTTTTTGTGTATTTTGGTATATATATTTTTATAAATAAAAAAAAACGTTATTTTATGGGTATTTTGTCTCTTTATTTTCATTCAAATTTACATTATTTTATTAATATTCTGTGTATTTATTTAGATACGATTTTACATTATTCTATTTGTGTTTTTTTTTTTATACAAATTTATGTTATTTTAAGTGTATTTGTTTAAGTCTTTTCATTCAAATTTACATTATTTTATGTATTTTGTATATGTATTTCAATACAATTTACCTAATTTTTATGTGTATTTTGTATTTATTTTCATACAAATTTAAATATTTTTGTGTATTTTTGTATATAGTTTGATACAAATTTGGGTTATTCTATGTGTATTTTGTATATCTAATTTCATTCAAATACACATTCTTTTATTGATATTTTGTTTATTTATTTTGACGCGAATTTACAGTATTTAATGTGTATTTTGTATATATATTTTTATACGTATTTACATCATTTCATGTGTATTTTGTATATATATTCCTATAGAAATCAACGTTGTTTTATGTGTATTCGTATATATATTTTGAAACAAATTTACCATAGAATAATTAAATTTGTATTATTTTATATGTACGTAATGTAAAAATTTATAAAATTAAAGATGCAATATACCCATAAAATAACTCATATTTAAAAAAAAATATATACAAAAATACACATAAAATAATTAAATATATATGCAAAATACATATAAAACAATGTAAATTTGTCTCAAAATATATATACGAATACACATAAAATAACGTAGATTTCTATAAATATATATATACAAAATACAAATAAAATTAAGTAAATACGAATCAAAAATGTATACAAAATACACATAAAATAATGTAAATTCGTATAAATATAAATAAACAAAATACCAATAAGAGAATGTGTATTTTTATAAATATAAATATACAAAATGCACATAAAATAACGTAAATTTGTATAAAACTATATACAAAAATACACAGAAGTAATTAAATTTGTATGAAAATAGATATACAAAATACACACAAAATAAGCTAAATTTGAATTGAAATATATATACAAAATACATAAAATAAAGTAAATTCGTTTCAAAATATTTTTAACAAATACACATATAATAACGTAAATTTGTAAAAAAATATATAAACAAAATGCACATTAAGTAATGTGAATACGTATAAAAAAAATATTTACAAAATTCACAAATAATCAAGTCATTCGTATCAAAATAAATAAACAAAAAACTAATTAAATAATGTAAATTTGTATGAGAAAACATATACAAAATACACATAAAATAACGTTTTAAGTTTCTATATAAATATATGTTCAAAAATGCACATAAAATTAGTTTGCATAAAAAAATATATACAAAACACACATTAGATAATGTAAATGAGTATAAAAATATGTATACAAAATACCTATAAAATAATCTAAACACGTATCGAGTTAAATTAAGAAAATAACAATAAAATAATGTAATTTTGGATGAAAATATATATAGAAAACACACATAAAATAACCTAAATAAAAATACAGGTATACACATTAAATAATTTAAAATTGAATGAAATAAATATACAAAATAAACATAAAATAAGGTAAATTTGTAATAAAATATATGTAAGAATACACATGAAATAATATAAATTTGTATGAAAATATATATACAAATACACATAGAATAACATAAATTTGTATAAAATTTGTTTCAAAATATATACGAATACACTCAATAAAATGACGTAAATTTTTATGAAAATGTATATATAAAATACACATAAAATAATTTAAATACGTAGAAAAATATATATACAAAATACACATAAAATAATGTAAATTCGTAAAAGATTAAATACACGAAATTCAAATAAAAGAATGTATATTTGTAGGAAAATAAATATACAAAAAACAAATAAAATAACTAAAATTTGTATAAAAATATATACAAAAATACACAAAAATAATTTGTTTGTTTGAGAATAGATATGCAAAATAAACATAAAGTTAGGCAAATTTGTATTGAGATACATATACAAAACTCACATAAAATAATGTAAATTTGTATGAAAATATATAAACAAATACATATAAAATAACGTAAATTTGGATAAAATATATATACAAAATATACATTAAATATTTTAAATATGTATAAAAATATATTATATTATATGTATTTTTATTGATATTTCCGTTAATTATGTGTATTTTGTATATGTTTTCTCATAGAAATTTACATTATTTTATTGGTATTTTGTCTATTTATTTTGATACGAATTACATGATTATTTCTGTATTTTGTACATTTTTTTTATACGTATTTACATTATTTAATGTGTATTTTGTTTATATATTTTTATACAAATTTACGTTATTATATGTGTATTTGTATAAGTATTTTGATACAAATTTACATTATTTTATGTATTTTGTATATATTTCAATTCAAATTTAGCTTATTTTATGTATTTTGTATATCTATTTATTTTAATACAAAATCAAATATTTTATGTTTTTTCGTATATATATTTTTATAAAAAATGTGTTATTTTATGGGTATTTTGCATCTTAATTTTCATAAAAATTTACATTATTTTATTAATATTTTCTGTATTTATTTTGATACGATTTTACATTATTTTATTTGTGTTTTGTATATATTTTTTTGTACATATTTACATAATTTAATGTGTTTTTTGTATATATATTTGATACAAATTTACATTATTTTAAGACTAGATGTTTATATATTTTCATTCAAATTTACATTATTGTATGTGTATTTTGTATATGTATTTCAATACAAATTTACCTAATTTTATATGTTTTTTGTATATTTATTTTCATACAAGTTTAAATTATTTTTGTGTATTTTTGTATATAGTTTTATACAAATTTAGGTTATTTTATGTGTATTTTGTATATCTATTTTCATACAAATACACATTCTTTTCATGATATTTTGTTTATTTATTTTGATACGAATTTACATTATTTTATGTGTATTTTGTATACATTTTTTTATACGTATTTACTTCATTTTATGTGTATTTTGTATATATATTTTTATAGAAATCTACGTTATTTTATGTGTATTCGTATATATATTTTGAAACAAATTTACATTGTTTTATATGTATTTTGCATATCTTTTTCAATAGAAATATACCTTATTGTATGTGTTTTTTATATATTTATTTCAATTCAAATTTAATTTTTTTGTGTATTTTGGTATATATATTTTTATAAATAAAAAAAAACGTTATTTTATGGGTATTTTGTCTCTTTATTTTCATTCAAATTTACATTATTTTATTAATATTCTGTGTATTTATTTAGATACGATTTTACATTATTCTATTTGTGTTTTTTTTTTTATACAAATTTATGTTATTTTAAGTGTATTTGTTTAAGTCTTTTCATTCAAATTTACATTATTTTATGTATTTTGTATATGTATTTCAATACAAATTTACCTAATTTATGTGTATTTTGTGTATTTATTTTCACAAATTTAAATATTTTTGTATTTTGTATATAGTTTGATACAAATTTGGGTTATTCTATGTGTATTTTGTATATCTAATTTCATTCAAATACACATTCTTTTATTGATATTTTGTTTATTTATTTTGACGCGAATTTACAGTATTTAATGTGTATTTTGTATATATATTTTTATACGTATTTACATCATTTCATGTGTATTTTGTATATATATTCCTATAGAAATCAACGTTGTTTTATGTGTATTCGTATATATATTTTGAAACAAATTTACCATAGAATAATTAAATTTGTATTATTTTATATGTACGTAATGTAAAAATTTATAAAATTAAAGATGCAATATACCCATAAAATAACTCATATTTAAAAAAAAATATATACAAAAATACACATAAAATAATTAAATATATATGCAAAATACATATAAAACAATGTAAATTTGTCTCAAAATATATATACGAATACACATAAAATAACGTAGATTTCTATAAATATATATATACAAAATACAAATAAAATTAAGTAAATACGAATCAAAAATGTATACAAAATACACATAAAATAATGTAAATTCGTATAAATATAAATAAACAAAATACCAATAAGAGAATGTGTATTTTTATAAATATAAATATACAAAATGCACATAAAAGAACGTAAATTCATATAAAAATTATATAAATTTATATAAAATTAAATTTCTATGAAAATAGATATACAAAATACACACAAAATAAGCTAAATTTGAATTGAAATATATATACAAAATACATAAAATAAAGTAAATTCGTTTCAAAATATTTTTAACAAATACACATATAATAACGTAAATTTGTAAAAAAATATATAAACAAAATGCACATTAAGTAATGTGAATACGTATAAAAAAAATATTTACAAAATTCACAAATAATCAAGTCATTCGTATCAAAATAAATAAACAAAAAACTAATTAAATAATGTAAATTTGTATGAGAAAACATATACAAAATACACATAAAATAACGTTTTAAGTTTCTATATAAATATATGTTCAAAAATGCACATAAAATTAGTTTGCATAAAAAAATATATACAAAACACACATTAGATAATGTAAATGAGTATAAAAATATGTATACAAAATACCTATAAAATAATCTAAACACGTATCGAGTTAAATTAAGAAAATAACAATAAAATAATGTAATTTTGGATGAAAATATATATAGAAAACACACATAAAATAACCTAAATAAAAATACAGGTATACACATTAAATAATTTAAAATTGAATGAAATAAATATACAAAATAAACATAAAATAAGGTAAATTTGTAATAAAATATATGTAAGAATACACATGAAATAATATAAATTTGTATGAAAATATATACAAATACACATAGAATAACATAAATTTGTATAAAATTTGTTTCAAAATATATACGAATACACTCAAAAATGACGTAAATTTTTATGAAAATGTATATATAAATACACATAAAATAATTTAAATACGTAGAAAAATATATATACAAAATACACATAAAATAATGTAAATTCGTAAAAGATTAAATACACGAAATTCAAATAAAAGAATGTATATTTGTAGGAAAATAAATATACAAAAAACAAATAAAATAACTAAAATTTGTATAAAAATATATACAAAAATACACAAAAATAATTTGTTTGTTTGAGAATAGATATGCAAAATAAACATAAAGTTAGGCAAATTTGTATTGAGATACATATACAAAACTCACATAAAATAATGTAAATTTGTATGAAAATATATAAACAAATACATATAAAATAACGTAAATTTGGATAAAATATATATACAAAATATACATTAAATATTTTAAATATGTATAAAATATATTATATTATATGTATTTTATTGATATTTCCGTTAATTATGTGTATTTTGTATATGTTTTCATAGAAATTTACATTATTTTATTGGTATTTTGTCTATTTATTTGATACGAATTACATGATTATTTCTGTATTTTGTACATTTTTTTTATACGTATTTACATTATTTAATGTGTATTTTGTTTATATATTTTTATACAAATTTACGTTATTATATGTGTATTTGTATAAGTATTTTGATACAAATTTACATTATTTTATGTATTTTGTATATATATTTCAATTCAAATTTAGCTTATTTTATGTGTATTTTGTATATCTATTTATTTTAATACAAAATCAAATATTTTATGTTTTTTCGTATATATATTTTTATAAAAAATGTGTTATTTTATGGGTATTTTGCATCTTAATTTTCATAAAAATTTACATTATTTTATTAATATTTTCTGTATTTATTTTGATACGATTTTACATTATTTTATTTGTGTTTTGTATATATTTTTTTGTACATATTTACATAATTTAATGTGTTTTTTGTATATATATTTGATACAAATTTACATTATTTTAAGACTAGATGTTTATATATTTTCATTCAAATTTACATTATTGTATGTGTATTTTGTATATGTATTTCAATACAAATTTACCTAATTTTATATGTTTTTTTGTATATTTATTTTCATACAAGTTTAAATTATTTTTGTGTATTTTTGTATATAGTTTTATACAAATTTAGGTTATTTTATGTGTATTTTGTATATCTATTTTCATACAAATACACATTCTTTTCATGATATTTTGTTTATTTATTTTGACACGAATTAACATTATTTAATGTGTATTTTGTATATTTATTTTTATACGTATTTACATTATTTCAAGTGTATTTTGTATATATATTTCTATAGAAATCTACGTTATTTTATGTATATTCGTATATATATTTTGAAACAAATTTACATTGTTTTATGTGTATTTTGCATATTTTTTCAATACAAATTTACCTTATTGTATATGCATTTTGTATATTAATTTTAATACAAATTTGATTAATCTATGTGTATTTTTGGATATGTATTTTTATAAAAATATGCTTTATTTTATGGGTATTTTGCATCTTTATTTTCATACAAATTTACATTATTTTATTGATATTCTGTGTATTTATTTTGATATGATTTCACATTATTCTATGTGTATTTTGTATATATATTTTATATATATATATATATATATATATATATATATATATATATATATATATATATATATATATATATATATATATATATATATATATATATATATATATATATATATATATATATATATATATATATATATATATATATATATATATATATATATATATATATATATTTTTTTTTTTTTTTTTTACAGCAAAGGAGACAGTTCAAGGGCCCACAAAAAGCAAACATTAATGACAAAAAAAGCCCGCTACTCACTGCTCCTAAAAAGAATCCAAAGAGGTGGCCGAAAGATAGGTCAGTTTTGGGAGGAGATGTGTCCTGATACCCTCCTCTTGAAATAGTTTAAGTCGTAGGCAGGAGGAAATACAGATGAAGGAAGATTGTTCAAGAGTTTACCAGCGTGAGGGATGAAAGAGTGAAGATGCTGGTTAACTCTTGCATAAGGGGTTTGGACAGTATAGGGATGAGCATGAGTAGAAAGTCGAGTGCAGGGGCCGCGGAGGGGGGAGGCATGCAGTTAGCAAGTTCAGAAGAGCAGTCAGCGTGGAAATATCGATAGAAGATAGAAAGAGAGGCAACATTGCGGCGGAATTTAAGAGGTAGAAGACTATCAGTATGAGGAGGAGAGCTGATGAGACGAAGAGCCTTAGCCTCAACTCTGTCCAGAAGAGCTGTGTGAGTGGAGCCCCCCCACACATGAGATGCATACTCCATACGAGGGCGGACAAGGCCCCTGTATATGGACAGCAACTGTGCAGGGGAGAAGAACTGGCGGAGACGGTACAAAACACCCAGCCTCGAGGAAGCTGATTTAGTAAGAGATGAGATATGAAGTTTCCAGTTGAGTTTTTGAGTTAAGGATAGACCGAGAATGTTTAGTGTTGAGGAAGGTGATAGCTGGGTGTTGTCAAAGAATAGGGGATAGTTGTTTGGAAGATTGTGTCGAGTGGATAGGTGGAGAAACTGTGTTTTTGAGGCGTTGAAGGACACCAGGTTCTTCTTGCCCCAATCGGAAATAATAGTAAGGTCTGAGGCTAAGCGTTCTGCAGTCTCCAGCCTTGAGTCGTTAAGTTCCTGAAGGGTGGGTCTTCTATTAAAAGAAGTTGAATAATGCAGAGTGGAATCATCGGCGTAGGAATGGATAGGACAGTTCGTTTTGGAAAGAAGATCATCTATGAACAACAGAAAAAGAGTGGGAGATAGGACAGAACCCTGTGGGACACCACTGTTAATAGATTTAGGAGAAGAACAGTGACCGTCTACCACGGCAGAAATAGAACGGTCAGAAAGGAAACTGGAGATAAAGGTACAGAGAGAAGGATAGAAACCGTAGGAGGGTAGTTTTGAGAGCAAAGATTTGTGCCAGACCCTATCAAAAGCTTTTGATATGTCCTGCGCAATAGCAAAAGTTTCACCGAAACGGCTAAGAGAGGATGACCAAGAGTCAGTTAAGAATTAGAGATCACCAGTAGAACGCCCCTTGCGGAACCCATACTGGCGATCAGATAGAAGGTCAGAAGTGGAAAGGTGCTTTTGAATCTTCCGGTTAAGGATTGATTCAAAAGCTTTAGATAGACAAGAAAGTAAAGCAATAGGACGGTAGTTTGAGGGATTGGAGCGGTCACCCTTCTTAGGTACAGGCTGTATGAAGGCATACTTCCAGCAAGAAGGAAAGGTAGATGTTGACAGGCAGAGGCGAAAGAGTTTGACCAGGCAGGGTGACAGCACGGAGGCACAGTTTTTAAGGACAATAGGAGGCACTCCATCAGGTCCATAAGCGTTCTGAGGATTGAGGCCAGAGAGGGCATAGAAAACATCATTTTGAAGAATCTTTATAACAGGCATAAAGGCGTCAGAGGGGGGATGAGTAGGAGGAATATGCCCAGAATCGTCCAGAGTGGAGTTTTTAGAAAAAGTTTGAGAGAAGAGTTCAGCCTTAGAGATAGATGAGACGGCAGTGTTGCCGTCAGGACTGAGGAGTGGAGGGAAAGATGAAGAAGTGAAGTTGGAGGAGATGTTTTTGGCTAGATGCCAGAAGTCACGGAAAGAGTTAGAGAAAGCAAGGTTTTGACATTTTCTATTAATGAAAGAATTTTTGGTTAGTCGGAGAATAGATTTGGCACGATTTCGGGCAGAAATGTAAAGTTCATAATGTATTTGTTTTCATTTCATACAAATCTACATTATTTTATGTGTTTTTTGTACATGTATTTAAATACAAATTTAGCTAGTTATATGTGTATTTTGTATATCTATTTTGTATGTATATTTTCATAGAAATTTACTCTATTTTATGAGTATTCGTATATATATTTTGATACAAATTTACATTATTGATGTGTATTTTGCATATCTATTTTAATACAAATTTACTTTATTGTACGTGCATTTTGTATATTTATTTTAATACAAATTTAATTATTTTATATGTATTTTTGTATATATACTTTTATGCAAATATGCGTTATTATATGGATATTTTGCATCTTTATTTACGTACAAATTTACATTATTTTATTGATATTCTCTTTATTTATTTTGATTCGATTTAACATTTTTCTAAGTGAATTTTGTATATATTTTTTTTATACCTATTTACATTATTTAATGTTCTTTTGTATATATATTTTATCCAAATTTACATTATTTTATGTGTATTTGTTTATATATTTTCATACAAATTTACATTATTTTATGTGTTTTTTGTATATATATTTTTCTACGTATTTAAATTATTTTATGTGTATTTTGTATATACATTTTCATAAAAAAATTACGTTATTTTATTGTGTGTATAAGTATATATTTTGATACAAATTTTATACAAATTCATGTTATTTAATGTGTATATGTATATATATTTTCATACAAATTTATATTATTTTATGTGTATTTTTTCGTATATTCCCTTACTAATTTACCTTATTTTATGTTTATTTTGTATATTTATTTCATTCAATTTTAAATTATTTTCTGTGTATATTTGTATTTGTATTTAGGTTATTTTATGTGTATTTTGTATATATATTTTCATCCAAAATTACAATATTTTATTGGTATTTTCTTAATTTAATTCGATACGAATTTAGATTATTTCATAGGTATTTTGTATACATATATTTATACTCATTTACTTTATCTAATGTGTGTTTAGTATATATATTTTTATGCAAATTTATTTTATGTTCTTTTTTCTACATATATTTTTATAGAAATTTGCGTTATTTTATGTATATAGTTTTATATAAATTTACGTTATTTTATGTGCATTTTGTATATTTATATTTATACAAATACACATTCTTTTATTGGTATATTGTTTATTTACATTTATACAAATTTACATTATTTTATGTGTATTTTGTATACATTTTTTTTATACGTATTAACTTAATTTTATGTGTATTTTGTATATGTATTTTTATAGAAATCTACGTTATTTTATGTGTATTCGTATATATATTTTGAAACAAATTTACATTATTTGATATGTATTTTGCATATCTATTTCAATACAAATTTACCTTATTGTGTGTGCATTTTATATATTTATTTTAATACAAATTCAAATATTTTATGTGTATTTTGGTATGAATAATTTTATAAAAAATGCAAATACACATAAATTAACGCAAATTTCTAAAAAAATATGTACAAAAATGCACATAAAATAAAGTAAATTTGCATAAAAATATATATACAAAACACACATTAAATAAAGTAAATGCGTACATAAAATAACCTAAATTTGTATAAAACTATATATAAAAATACACAAAAATATTTAAAATTTGTATGAAAAGAAATATACAAAATACACATAAAATTAGGTAAATTTGTATTGAAATACATATAAAAAATATACATAGAATAATGTAAATTTGAATGAAAATATATAAACAAATACACTTAAAATAACGTAAATTTGTATAAAATATATATGCAAGATACACATTAAATAATGTAAATGTGTATAAAAAAATATATACAAAAAAGAAATAGAATAATGTAAAATCCTATCAATATAAATACACAGAATATCAATAAAATAATGTAAAGTTGTATGAAAAGAAAGATGCTAAATTCCCATAAAATAGCGCATTTTTTATAAAAATATATATACCAAAATACACATAAAATATTTAAATTTGTATTGAAATAAATATACAAAATGCATATACAGTAAGGTAAATATGTATTGAAAGAGATATTCAAAAATACATATAAAACAAAGTAAAAATTGTTTCAAAATATATATACGAATACACATAAAATAACGTAGATTTCTATAGAAATATATATACAAAATACACATGAAATTATGTAAATACGTATAAAAATATATATACAAAATACATATCTAGGTAAATTCGTGTCAAAATAGATAAACAAAATATCATGAAAAGAATGTGTATTTGTATGAAAATAAATAATAGATAATAAATTTTGTATGAAATATATATGCAAGATACACATTAAATAATGTAAATATGTATAAAAAAATATATATACAAAAAACAAATAGAATAATGTGAAATCGTATCAAAATAAATACACCGAATATTAATAAAATAATGTAAATTTGTATGAAAATAAAGATGCAAAATTCCCATAAAATAGTGCATTTCTTATAAAAATATATATACGAAATTACACATAAGATATTTAAATTTGTATTGAAGTAAATATATAAAATGCACATACAATAAGGTAAACTTGTATTGAAAGAGATATGCAAAAATACATATAAAACAATGTAAATTTGTTTCAAAATATATATTCGAATACACATAAAATAACGTAGATTTCTATAAAAATATATATACAAAATACACATAAATTAAGTAAATACGTATAAAAATAGATATACAAAATACACATAGAATAATGTAAAATTGTTTAAAAAAAAAATAAACAATATAAATAAAATAATGTAAATTTGTATGAAAATAAAAATGCAAAATACCCATAAAATAAAGCATATTTTTTATAAAAATACATATACAAAAATACACATAGCATAATTAAATTTGTATTAAAATTAATATACAAAATGCATATACAATAAGGTAAATTTGTATTGAAAAAATATGCAAAATACACATAAAACAGTGTAAATTTATTTCAAAATCTATATACGAATACTCATAAATCAACGTAGATTTCTATAGAAATATATATACAAAATACACATCAAATGATGTAAACACGTATAAAAAAAAATATATATATATATATATATATATATATATATATATATATATATATATATATATATATATATATATATATATATATATATATATATATATATATATATATATATATATATATATATATATATATATATATATATATATATATATATATATATATATATATATATATATATATATATAAAATACACATTAAATAATGTAAATTCGCGTCAAAATAAATAAACAAAATATCAATAAAAGAATGTGTATTTGTATGAAAATAGATAGACAATATACACATAAAATCACCTAAATTTGTATAAAACTATATTCAAAAATACACAAAAATAATTTTAATTTGTATGAAAATAAATATACAAAATACACATAAAATTAGGTAAATTTGTATTGAAATACATTTACAGAATACACATAAACTAATGTAAATTTGAATGAAAATATATAAACAAATACACTTAAACTAACGTAAATTTGTATAAAATATATATAAAAAATACACATTAAATAATGTAAATATGTATAAAAAATATATATACAAAACACAAATAGAATAATATAAAATCGTATCAAAATAAATACACAGAATATTAATAAAATAATGTAAATTTGTATGAAAATTAAGATACAAAATACCCATAAAATAACGCATTTTTATAAAAATATTTATACCAAGACACACATAAAATATTTGAATTTGTATTAAAATAAATATACAAAATGCACATACAATAAGGTAAATTTGTATTGAAATAGATATGCAAAATACATATAAAACAATATAAATTTGTTTCAAAATATATATACGAATACACATAAAATAACGTTAATTTCTATAAAAATATATATACAAAATACACATAAAATGAAGTAAATACGTTTAAAAAAAATGTATACAAAATACACATAAAATAATGTAAATTCGTATCAAAATAAATAAACAAAATACCAATAAAAGAATGTGTATTTGTATAAATATAAATATACAAAATACACATAAAATAACGTAAATTTATATAAAACTATATACAAAAATACACAGAAGTAGTTAAATTTGTATGAAAATATATACAAAATACACACAAAATAAGCTAAATTTGAATTGAAATATATATACAAAATACATGAAATAAAGTAAATTTGTATCAAAATATTTATAGAAATACACATGTAATAACGTAAATTTGTATGAAAATATATAAACAAAACACACTTTAAATAATGTAAATACGTATAAAAAAATATGTACAAAATACACATATAATCGTGTAGTTCGTATCAAAATAAATAAAAAAAATACCAATAAAATAATATAAACTTGTATGAGTAAACGTGTATGTTGCATATTTTCTCAATACAAATTTACCTTATTATATATGCATTTTGTATATTAATTTTAATACAAATTTATGTATTCGATGTGTATTTTTGTATCTGTACTTTTATAAACATATCTTTATTTTTTTGGGTATTTTGCATCTTTATTTTCATACAAATTTACATTATTTTAATGATATTCTGCTCATTCATTTTGATACGAATTGACATTATTCTATGTGTATTTTGTATACATTTTTCATACAAATTTACGTTATTTTATGTGTATTTGTTTATATATTTTACCACAAAATTACAATATTTTATGCGTGTTTTGTATATACATTTCAAAAGAAATTCACCTAGTTTTATGTGAATTTTGTATATCTATTTTCATACAAACTCAAATTATTTCTATGTATTTTTGTATATATTTTAATACAAATTTTAGTTATGTTATGTGTATTTTGTAAATTTATTTTCATTCAAATATATATTAATTTAATTTAAATTTGTATGAAAAGAAATATACAAAATACACATAAAATTAGGTTAATTTGTATTGAAATACATATACAAAATACACATAAAATTATGTAAATTTGAAAGAAAATATATAAACAAATACACATATCAAAACGTAAATTTGTATGAAATACACATTAAATAATGTAAATATGTATAAAAAAAATATATACAAAACACAAATAGAATAATGTAAAATCGTATCAAAATATATACACAGAATATTAAAAAAATAATGTAAATTTGTATGAAAATTAAGATTCAAAATACTCTAAAATAACGCATTTTTTATAAAATTATTCATACCAAAATACACATAAAATATTTGAATTTGTATTAAAATAAATATATAAAATGCACATACAATAAGGTAAATTTGTATTGAAATAGATATGCAAAATACATATCAAATAATGTAAATTTGTTTCAAAATATATATACGAATACACATAAAATAACGTAGATTTCTATAAAAATACATATACAAAATACACATAAAATTAAGTTAATACGTATAAAAAAAATGTATACAAAATACACATAAAATAATGTAAATTTGTATAAATGTAAATAAACAATATACCAATAAAAGAATGTGTATTTGTATAAATATAAATATACAAAATGCACATAAAATAACGTAAATTTATATAAAACTATATACATAAAATAACGCAAATTTCTATAAAAATATATGTAGAAAAAAGAACATAAAATAAATTTGCATAAAAATATATATACTAAACACACATTAGATAAAGTAAATGAGTATAAATATATGTATACAAAATACCTATGAAATAATCTAAATTCGTATCGAATTAAATTAAGAAAATACCAATAAAATATTGTAATTTTGGATGAAAATATATATACAAAATACACATAAAATAACCTAAATACAAATACAAATATACACAGAAAATAATTTAAAATTGAATGAAATAAATATACAAAATAAACATAAAATAAGGTAAATTAGTAAGGGAATATACGAAAAAATACACATAAAATAATATAAATTTGTATGAAAATATATATACATATACACATTAAATAACATGAATTTGTATAAAATTTGTATCAAAATATATACTTATACACACAATAAAATAACGTAATTTTTTTATGAAAATGTATATACAAAATACACATAAAATAATTTAAATACGTAGAAAAATATATATACAAAAAACACATAAAATAATGTAAATTTGTATGAAAATATATAAACAAATACACATAAAATAATGTAAATTTGGATAAAATATATATACAAAAGAACATTAAATAATGTAAATAGGTATAAAAAAAATATATACAAAATTCACTTAGAAAAATGTTAAATCGAATCAAAATAAATAAAGAGAATATCAATAAAATAATGTAAATTTGTACGTAAATAAAGATGCAAAATATCCATATAATAACGCATATTTGCATAAAAGTATATATACAAAAATACATATAAAATAATTAAATTTGTATTAAAATAAATATACAAAATGCACGTACAATAAAGTAAATTTGTATTAAAATAGATATGCAAAATACACATCAATAATGTAAATTTGTATCAAAATATATATACGAATACTCATAAAATAGAGTAAATTTCTATGAAAATATACATACAAAATAGATATACAAAATACACATATAACTAGCTAAATTTGTATTTAAATACATGTACAAAAAACACATAAAATAATGTAGATTTGTATGAAATGAAAACAAATACATTATGAACTTTACATTTCTGCCCGAAATCGTGCCAAATCTATTCTCCGACTAACCAAAATTCTTTCATTAATAGAAATGTCAAAACCTTGCTTTCTCTAACTCTTTCCGTGACTTCTGGCATCTAGCCAAAACATCTCCTCAACTTCACTTTTCATCTTTCCCTCCACTCCTCAGTCCTGACGGCAACACTGCCGTCTCATCTATCTCTAAGGCTGAACTCTTCTCTCAAACTATTTCTAAAAACTCCACTCTGGACGATTCTGGGCATATTCCTCCTACTCATCCCCCCTCTGACGCCTTTATGCCTGTTATAAAGATTCTTCAAAATGATGTTTTCTATGCCCTCTCTGGCCTCAATCCTCAGAAGGCTTATGGACCTGATGGAGTGCCTCCTATTGTCCTTAAAAACTGTGCCTCCGTGCTGTCACCCTGCCTGGTCAAACTCTTTCGCCTCTGCCTGTCAACATCTACCTTTCCTTCTTGCTGGAAGTATGCCTTCATACAGCCTGTACCTAAGAAGGGTGACCGCTCCAATCCCTCAAACTACCGTCCTATTGCTTTACTTTCTTGTCTATCTAAAGCTTTTGAATCAATCCTTAACCGGAAGATTCAAAAGCACCTTTCCACTTCTGACCTTCTATCTGATCGCCAGTATGGGTTCCGCAAGGGGCGTTCTACTGGTGATCTCCTAGCCTTCTTAACTGACTCTTGGTCATCCTCTCTTAGCCGTTTCGGTGAAACTTTTGCTATTGCGCAGGACATATCAAAAGCTTTTGATAGGGTCTGGCACAAATCTTTGCTCTCAAAACTACCCTCCTACGGTTTCTATCCTTCTCTCTGTACCTTTATCTCCAGTTTCCTTTCTGACCGTTCTATTTCTGCCGTGGTAGACGGTCACTGTTCTTCTCCTAAATCTATTAACAGTGGTGTCCCACAGGGTTCTGTCCTATCTACCACTCTTTTTCTGTTGTTCATTGATGATCTTCTTTCCAAAACGAACTGTCCTATCCATTCCTACGCCGATGATTCCACTCTGCATTATTCAACTTCTTTTAATAGAAGACCCACCCTTCAGGAACTTAACGACTCAAGGCTGGAGGCTGCAGAACGCTTAGCCTCAGACCTTACTATTATTTCCGATTGGGGCAAGAAGAACCTGGTGTCCTTCAACGCCTCAAAAACACAGTTTCTCCACCTATCCACTCGACACAATCTTCCAAACAACTATCCCCTATTCTTTGACAACACCCAGCTATCACCTTCCTCAACACTAAACATTCTCGGTCTATCCTTAACTCAAAATCTCAACTGGAAACTTCATATCTCATCTCTTACTAAATCAGCTTCCTCGAGGCTGGGCGTTCTGTACCGTCTCCGCCAGTTCTTCTCCCCTGCACAGTTGCTGTCCATATACAGGGGCCTTGTCCGCCCTCGTATGGAGTATGCATCTCATGTGTGGGGGGGCTCCACTCACACAGCTCTTCTGGACAGAGTGGAGGCTAAGGCTCTTCGTCTCATCAGCTCTCCTCCTCATACTGATAGTCTTCTACCTCTTAAATTCCGCCGCAATGTTGCCTCTCTTTCTATCTTCTATCGATATTTCCACGCTGACTGCTCTTCTGAACTTGCTAACTGCATGCCTCCCCCTCCGCGGCCCCGCTGCACTCGACTTTCTACTCATGCTCATCCCTATACTGTCCAAACCCCTTATGCAAGAGTTAACCAGCATCTTCACTCTTTCATCCCTCACGCTGGTAAACTCTGGAACAATCTTCCTTCATCTGTATTTCCTCCTGCCTACGACTTAAACTCTTTCAAGAGGAGGGTATCAGGACACCACTCCTCCCAAAACTGACCTATCTTTCGGCCACCTCTTTGGATTCTTTTTAGGAGCAGTGAGTAGCGGGCTTTTTTTTTCATTAATGTTTGCTTTTTGTGTGCCCTTGAACTGTCTCCTTTGCTGTAAAAAAAAATATATATATATATATATATATATATATATATATATATATATATATATATATATATATATATATATATATATATATATATATATATATATATATATATATATATATATATATATATATATATATATATATATATATATATATATATATATATACAAAATACACATAGAATAATGTGAAATCATATCAAAATAAATACACAGAATATCAATAAAATAATGTAAATTTGTATGAAAATAAAGATGCAAAATACCCATAAAATAAAGCATATTTTATAAAATACATATCCAAAAATACATAGATTAATCAAATTTGTATTAAAATTAATATACAAAATGCATATACAATAAGGTAAATTTGTATTGAAAAAATATGCAAAATACACATAAAACAATGTAAATTTGTTTCAAAATATATATACGAATACACATAAAATAACGTAGATTTCTATAGAAATATATATACAAAATACACTTGAAATAATGTAAATACGTATAAAAATAAATATACAAAATACACATTAAATAATGTTAATTCGTGTCAAAATAAATAAACAAAATATCATGAAAAGAATGTGTATTTGTATGAAAATAGATATACAAAATACACATAAAATAACCTAAATTTGTATAAAACTATATACAAAATACACAAAATAATTTAAACTTGTATGAAAATAAATATACAAAAAACATATAAAATTAGGTAAATTTGTATTGAAATACATATACAAAATACACATACAATAATGTAAATTTGAATGAAAATATATAAACATCTAGTCTTAAAATAATGTAAATTTGTATCAAATATATATACAAAAAACACATTAAATTATGTAAATATGTACAAAAAAATATATACAAAACACAAATAAAATAATGTAAAATCGTATCAAAATAAATACAGAAAATATTAATAAAATAATGTAAATTTTTATGAAAATTAAGATGCAAAATACCCATAAAATAACACATTTTTTATAAAAATATATATACGAAAAAACATAAAATATTTGATTTTGTATTAAAATAAATAGATATACAAAATACACATAAAATAAGCTAAATTTGAATTGAAATATATATACAAAATACATAAAATAATGTAAATTTGTATCAAAATACTTATACAAATACATATAATAACGTAAATTTGTATAAAATATATAAACAAAATACACATTAAATAATGTAAATACGTATAAAAAAATGTACAAAATACAGAAATAATCATGTAATTCGTATCAAAATAAATAGACAAAATACCAATAAAATAATGTAAATTTCTATGAGAAAACATATACAAAATACACATAATTAACGGAAATATCAATAAAAATACATATAATATAATATATTTTTATACATATTTAAAATATTTAATGTATATTTTGTATATATATTTTATCCAAATTTACGTTATTTTATATGTATTTGTTTATATATTTTCATACAAATTTACATTATTTTATGTGAGTTTTGTATATGTATCTCAATACAAATTTGCCTAACTTTATGTTTATTTTGCATATCTATTCTCAAACAAACAAATTATTTTTGTGTATTTTTGTATATATTTTTATACAAATTTTAGTCATTTTATTTGTTTTTTGTATATTTATTTTCCTACAAAAATACATTCTTTTATTTGAATTTCGTGTATTTAATCTTTTACGAATTTACATTATTTTATGTGTATTTTGTATATATATTTTTCTACGTATTTAAATTATTTTATGTGTATTTTATATATACATTTTCATAAAAATTTACGTCATTTTATTGAGTGTATTCGTATATATTTTGAAACAAATTTTATACAAATTTATGTTATTCTATGTGTATTTGTATATATATTTTCATACAAATTTATATTATTTCATGTGTATTCTTACATATATTTTATTACAAATTTACCTTATTTTATGTTTATTTTGTATATTTATTTCATTCAATTTTAAATTATTTAATGTGTATACCTGTATTTTTATTTAGGTTATTTTATGTGTGTTTTCTATATATATTTTCATCCAAAATTACATTATTTTATTGTTATTTTCTTAATTTAACTCGATACGTGTTTAGATTATTTTATAGGTATTTTGTATACATATTTTTATACTCATTTACATTATCTAATGTGTGTTTTGTATATATTTTTTTATGCAAACTAATTTTATGTGCATTTTTGAACATATATATATAGAAACTTAAAACGTTATTTTATGTGTATTTTGTATATGTTTTCTCATACAAATTTACATTATTTAATTAGTTTTTTGTTTATTTATTTTGATACGAATGACTTGATTATTTGTGAATTTTGTAAATATTTTTTTTATACGTATTCACATTACTTAATGTGCATTTTGTTTATATATTTTTTTACAAATTTACGTTATTATATGTGTATTTGTTAAAAATATTTTGAAACGAATTTACTTTATTTTATGTATTTTGTATATATATTTCAATTCAAATTTAGCTTATTTTGTGTGTATTTTGTATATCTATTTTCATACAAATTTAATTACTTCTGTGTATTTTTGTATATAGTTTTATACAAATTTACGTTATTTTATATGCATTTTGTATGTTTATATTTATTCAAAAATACACATTCTCTTATTGGTATTTTGTTTATTTATATTTATACGAATTTACATTATTTTGTGTATTTTGTATACATTTTTGATTCGTATTTACTTAATTTTATTTGTATTTTGTATATATATATTTATAGAAATCTACGTTATTTTATGTGTATTCGTATATATATTTTGAGACAAATTTACATTGTTTTATATGTATTTTGCATATATATTTAATTATTTTATGTGTATTTTTGTATATATTTTTTTTTAAATATGAGTTATTTTATGGGTATATTGCATCTTTAATTTTATAAATTTTTACATTACGTACATATAAAATAATACAAATTTAATTATTCTATGGTAAATTTGTTTCAAAATATATATACGAATACACATAAAACAACGTTGATTTCTATAGGAATATATATACAAAATACACATGAAATGATGTAAATACGTATAAAAATATATATACAAAATACACATTAAATACTGTAAATTCGCGTCAAAATAAATAAACAAAATATCAATAAAAGAATGTGTATTTGAATGAAATTAGATATACAAAATACACATAGAATAACCCAAATTTGTATCAAACTATATACAAAAATACACAAAAATATTTTAAATTTGTATGAAAATAAATACACAAAATACACATAAAATTAGGTAAATTTGTATTGAAATACATATACAAAATACACATAAAATAATGTAAATTTGAATGAAAAGACTTAAACAAATACACTTAAAATAACATAAATTTGTATAAAAAAAAAAACACAAATAGAATAATGTAAAATCGTATCTAAATAAATACACAGAATATTAATAAAATAATGTAAATTTGAATGAAAATAAAGAGACAAAATACCCATAAAATAACGTTTTTTTTTATTTATAAAAATATATATACCAAAATACACAAAAAAATTAAATTTGAATTGAAATAAATATATAAAAAACACATACAATAAGGTATATTTCTATTGAAAAAGATATGCAAAATACATATAAAACAATGTAAATTTGTTTCAAAATATATATACGAATACACATAAAATAACGTAGATTTCTATAAAAATATATATACAAAATACACATAAAATGAAGTAAATACGTATAAAAAAATGTATACAAAATACACATAAAATAATGTAAATTCGTATCAAAATAAATATACAAAATACCAATAAAAGAATATGTATTTGTATAAATATAAATATACAAAATACACATAAAATAACGTAAATTTATAAAAAACTATATAAAAAAATATACAGAAGTATTTTAATTTGTATGAAAATAGATATACAAAATAAGGTAAATTCGTTTCAAATTCAATAAACAAAATTCAGATAAAAGAACGTATATATGTAGAAAAAATAAATATACAAAATACGCATAAAATCACGAAAATTTGTATGAAAATATATAAAAAAATAAACAAAAATAATTTCGATTTGCATGAAAATAAATATACAAAACACACATGTATTTTGTATATCTATTTTCACACAAATTTAATTACTTTTGTATATTTTTGCATATAGTTTTATATAAATTTACATTATTTTATTTATATTTTGTATATTTATATTTATACAATACACATTCTTTTATTAGTATTTTATTTATTTATTTTGATACGAGTTTACATTATTTTATGTGTATTTCTTATACCTTTTTTTATACGTATTTACTTCATTTTATGTGTATTTTGTATATTTATTTGCATAGAAATCTACGTTATTTTATGTGTATTAGTATATATATTTTGAAAAAAATTTACATGGTTTTATATGTATTTTGCATATCTATTTCAATACAAATTTACCTTATTGTATGTGCATTTTGTTTATTTATTTTAATACAAATGCAAATATTTTATGTGTCTTGGAATAAATATTTTTATAAAAAATGCGTTATTTTATGGGTATTTTGCATCTTAATTTTCATATAAATTTACATTATTTTATTAATATTCTGTGTATTTATTTTGATACGATTTTATATTATTCTATTTGTGTTTTGTATATATTTTTTTATACATATTTCCATTATTTAATGTGTATTTTTTATATATATTTTATACAAATTTACGTTATTTTAAGTGTATTTGTTTATATATTTTCATTCAAATTTACATTATTTTATGTGTATTTTGTAAATGTATTTCAATACAAATTTACCTAATTTTATGTGTATTTTGTATATTTATTTTCATACAAATTAAAATTATTTTTGTGTATTTTTGTATATAGTTTTATGCAAATTTAGGTGATTTTATGTGTATATTGTATATCTATTTTTATACAAATACACATTCTTTTATTGATATTTTGTTTATTTATTTTGACGCGAGTTTACATTATTTAATGTATATTTTTTATATATATTTTTATACGTGTTTACATCATTTGATGTGTATTTTGTATATATATTTCTATAGAAATCTACGTTGATTTATAAGTATTCGTATATAGATTTTGATATAAATTTACACTGTTTTATGTGTATTTTGCATATTTTTTCAATACAAATTTGCCTTATTGTATATGCATTTTGTATATTAATTTTAATACAAATTTAATTATGCTATGTGTATTTTTGTATATGTATTTTTTATAAAAATATGCTTTATTTTATGGGTATTTTGCATTTTTATTTTCATACAAATTTACATTATTTTATTTATATTCTGTTTATTTTTTTTTAATCAATTTTACATTATTCTATGTGTATTTTATATATCTATTTTTATACGTGTTTACTTAATTTTATGAGTATTTTGTATATATATTTTTATAGAAATCTACGTTATTTTATGTGTATTCGTATATATATTTTGAAACAAATCTACATTGTTTTATATGTATTTTTGCATATCTCTTTCAATACAAGTTCACCTTATTGTATGTGCATTTTGTATATTTATTTCAATACAAATTTAAATATTTTATGTATATTTTGGTATTTATATTTTTATAAGAAATGCGCATTTGATGGGAATTTTGCATCTTTATTTTCATACAAATTTACATTATTTTATTAATATTTACATTATTTAATGTGTTTTTTGTATATATATTTGATACATATTTACGTTATTTTAAGTTATTTTATGTGTATTTGTTTATATATTTTGACACAAATTTACAATATTTTATGGGTATTTTGTAAATATATTTCAAAAGAAGTTTACGTAGTTTTATATGTATTTTGAATATCTATTTTCATACAAACTCAAATTATTTTTATGTATTTTTGTATATATTTCAATACAAATTTTAGTCATGTTATGTGTATTTTGTAAATCTATTTTCATTCAAATATATATTATTTTATTGGTATTTTGTTGGTTTATATTGATACGAATTTACATTATTTTATATGTACTTTGTATATATATTTTTATACGCATTTACATTATTTAATATTTATTTTGAATATATAATTTTATACAAATTCATGGTATTTTATGTGTATTTGTATATTTATTTTCATATAAATTTACATTATTTTATGTGTATTTTGTACATATATTTTATTACAAATTTACCTTATTTTATGTTTATTTTGTATGTGTATTTTGTACATTTATATTTATACAAATACACATTCTTTTATTGGTATTTTGTTTAAAAAAATTCTTTCGAATTTACATTATTTTATGTGTATTTTGTTTACATTTTTTTATACGTATTTACTTAATTTTATGTGTATTTTGTATATATATTTTTATAGAAATCTACGTTATTTTATGAGTATTCGTATATATATTTTGAAACAAATTTACATTATTTTATATGTATTTTTGCATATCTCTTTCAATAGAATTTTACCTTATTGTATGTGCATTTTGTATATTTATTTCAATACAAATTTAAATATTTTATGTGTATACATGTACAAAAAATACATAAAATAATGTAGATTTGTATGAAATGAAAACACATACATTTTATATAAAATATATATACAAAATACACATAGAATAATGTAAAATCATATTAAAATAAATACACAGAATATCAATAAAATAATGTAAATTTGTATGAAAATAAAGATGCAAAATATCAATAAAATAAAGCATATTTTTATAAAAATACAAATACAAAAATACACATAGATTAATCAAATTTGTATTAAAATTAATATACAAAATGCACATACAATAAGGTAAAAATGTATTGAAAAAATATGCAAAATACACATAAAACAATGTAAATTAGTTTCAAAATATATATACGAATACACTTAAAATAACGTAGATTTCTATAGAAATATATATACAAAATACACTTGAAATAATATAAATAAGTAAAAAAATAAATATACAAAATACACATTAAATAATGTTAATTCGTGTCAAAATAAATAAACAAAATATCATGAAAAGAATGTGTATTTGTATGAAAATAGATATACAAAATACACATAAAATAACCTAAATTTGTATAAAACTATAAACAAAAATACATAAAAATAATTTAAACTTGTATGAAAATAAATATACAAAAAACATATAAAATTAGGTAAATTTGTATTGAAATACATATTCAAAATACACATAAAATAATGTAAATTTCAATGAAAATATATAAACATATAGACTTAAAATAACGTAAATTTGTATCAAATATATATACAAAAAACACATTAAATAATGTAAATATGTATAAAAAAATATATACAAAACACAAATAAAATAATGTAAAATCGTAACAAGATAAATACAGAAAATATTAATAAAATAATGTAAATTTGTATGAAAATTAAGATGCAAAATACCCATAAAATAACGCATTTTTTATAAAAATATATATACGAAAGAACATAAAATATTTGATTTTGTATTAAAATAAATAGATATACAAAATACACATAAAATAAGCTAAATTAAATGAAAAAGATATACAAAATACACATAGAATAATGTAAAATTGTATCAAAATAAATACACAGAATATCAATAAAATAATGTAATTTTGTATGAAAATAAAGATGCAAAATACCCATAAAATAAAGCTTTTTTTTTAAATACATATACAAAAATACACATAGAATAATTAAATTTGTATTAAAATTAATATACAAAATGCACGTACAATAAGGTAAATTTGTATTGAAAAAATATACAAAATGCACATTAAAGCGTAAATTTGTTTAAAAATCTATATACGAATACACATAAAATAACGTAGATTTCTATAGAAATATATATACAAAATACACATGAAATTATGTAAATACGTATAAAAAATATATATATATATATATATATATATATATATATATATATATATATATATATATATATATATATATATATATATATATATATATATATATATAAATATTTATATATATATATATATATATATATATATATATATATATATATATACAAAATACACATTAAATAATTTAAATTCTCGTCAAAATAAATAAACAAAATATCAATAAAAGAATATGTACTTGTATGAAAATAGATATACAAAATACTCATAAAGTAACCTATGTTTGTATAAAACTATATACAAAAATACACAAAAATAATTTAAATTTGTATGAAAATAAATATACAAAATACACATCAAACTAGGTAAATTTGTATTGAAATACATATACAAAATACACATAAAATAATGGAAATTTGAATGAAAATATATAAACATATACACTTAAAATAACGAGAATTTGTATCAAATATATATACAAAATACTAATTAAATAATGTAAATATGTATAAAAAGATATATACAAAACACAAATAGAATAATGTAAAATCGTATCAAAATAAATACACAGAATATAAATTAAATAATGTAAATTTGTATGAAAATAAAGATGCAAAATAGCCAAAAAATAACGCATTTTTTATAAAAATATATATACCAAAATACACATAAAATATTAAAATTTGTATTAAAATAAATATAAAAAATGCACATACTGTAAGGTAAATTTGTATTGAAATAGATATGCAAAATACATATAAAACAATGTAAATTTGTTTCAAAATATATATACGAATACACACAAAATAACGTTGATTTCTATAAAAATATATACAAAATACACATAAAATGAAGTAAATACGTATAAAAAAAATGAATACAAAATACACATAAAAATCGTCTCAAAATAAATAAACAAAATACCAGTAAAAAAATGTGTATTTGTATAAATATAAATATACAAAATACACATAAAATATCGTAAATTTGTATAAAACTATATACAAAAATACACAGAACAAATGCACATTCTTTTATAGGTATTTTCTTTATTTTTTTGCTTCGAATATATACTATTTTAGGTGTATTTTGTTTACATTTTTTTTTACGTATTTACCTAATTTTATGTGTATTTTGTATATATATTTTTATAGAAATCTAAGTTATTTTATGTGTATTCGTATATATATTTTGAAACAAATTTACAATTTTTTATATGTATTTTAGCATATCTCTTTCAACAGAAGTTTACCTTATTGTATGTGCATTTTGTATATTTATTTAAATACAAATTTAAATATTTTATGTGTATTTTGGAATATATATTTTTATAAGAAATGCGCTATTTGATGGGAATTTTGCATCTTTATTTTCATACAAATTTACATTATTTTATTAATATTCGGTGTATTTATTTTGATAGGATTTTACATTATTCTATTTGTTTTTTTGTATATATATATTTTTATACATATTTACATTATTTAATGTGTATCTTGCATATATATTACATACAAATTTATTATCTATTATTTATTTTCATAGAAATACACATTCTTTTCATGATATTTTGTTTTTTTTATTTTGTCACGTATTTACATTACTTAATATGTATTTTATATATATTTTTTTATACGTATTTACATAATTTCATGTGTATTTTGTATATATATTTCTATAGAAATCTACGTTATTTTATGTGTATTCGTATATATATTTTGAAACAAATTTACACTGTTTTATTTGTATTTTGCGTTTTTTTTTTTTCAATACAAATTTACCTTACTGTATGTGTGCATTTTGTACAGATATACAAAATACAGATAAAATAAGCTAAATTTGAATTGAAATGTATATACAAAATACATAAAATAATGTAAATTTGTATCAAAATATTTATAAAAATACATATAATAACGTAAATTTGTTTAAAAATATATAAACAAAATACACATTAAGTAATGTAAATACGTATAAAAAATATATACAAAATACACATATAATCATTTAATTCGTATCAAACTAAATAAACAAAATATCAATAAAATAATGTAAATTTGTATGAGAAAACATATACAAATACATATCAAATAACGCTAATTTCTATAAAAAATATATGTCCAAAAATAAGCGTAAAATAAAGTAACTGTGGATAAAAATATATATACAAAACACACATTAAATAATGTAAATGCGTACATAAAATAACCTAAATTTGTATAAAACTATACAAAAATACACAAAAATAATTTAAAATTGTATGAAAAGAAATATACAAAATACACATAAAACTAGGTTCATTTGTATTGAAATACATATACAAAATACACATTAAATAATGTAAATTTGAAAGAAAATATATAAACAAATTCACATATAATAACGTAAATTTGTATGAAATATATATACAAAATACACATTAAATATTGTAAATATGTATAAAAAAATATATACAAAACACAAATACAGTAATGTAAAATCGTATCAAAATTTACGTTATTATATGTATTTTTATAAATATTTTTTATACAAATCTACATAATTTTATGTATTTTGTATATACATTTCAATTCAAATTTAGCTTATTTTATCTGTATTTTGTATATCTATTTTCATACGAATTTAATTACTTCTGTGTATTTTTGTATATAGTTTTATACAAATTTACGTTATTTTATGTGTATTTTGTATATTTATATTTATACAAATACACATTCTTTTATTGGTATTTTGTTTATTTCTTTTGATACGAATTTACATTATTTTATGTGTATTTTGTATACATTTTCTTATACGTATTTACTTCATTTTATGTGTATTTTGTATATATTTTATACAAATCTACGTTATTTTATGTGTGATCGTATATATATTTTGAAACAAATTTACATTGTTTTATATGTATTTTGCATATCTATTTCAATACAGATTTACCTTATTGTATGTGTATTTTGTATATTTATTTTAATACAAATTAATTTTTTCATGTGTATTTTGTTATATATATTTTTATAAAAAATGCGTTATTTAATGGGTATTTTGCATCTTTATTTTAATACAAATTTAAATTGTTTTATTAATATTCTGTGTTTTTATTTTGATACGATTTTACATTATTCTATTTGTGTTTTGTATCTATTTTTTTATACATATTTACATTATTTAATGTGTATTTTGTATATTTTAAAACAAATTTACGTTATTTTATGCGCATCTGTTAAAATATTTTGATACAAATTTACATTATTTTATGTATTTTGTATATATATTTCAATACAAATTTAGTTTATTTTATGTATATTTTGTATATCTATTTTCATTCGTATCAAAATAAATAAACAAAATAGCAATAAAATCATGTAAATTTGCATGAGAAAACATATACAAATACACATAAAATAACGCAAATTTCAATAATATATGTACAAAAATGCACATAAAATAAAGTAAATTTGCATAAAAATATATATACAAAACACACATTAAATAATGTAAATGTACATATTATAACATAAATTTGTATAAAACTATATACAAAATACACAAAATATATATACAAAAAACAAGTAGAATAATGTAAAATCGTATCAAAATACACCGAATATTAATAAAATAATGTAAATTTGTATGAAAATAGAATGCAAAATTTTCTTATAAAATATATATACCAAAATACACATAAATATTTAAATTTGTATTGAAATAAATATACAAAATGCACATACAATAAGGTAAACTTATATGCAAAAATAAATTTGTTTCAATATATATTCGAATACATATAAAATAACGTAGATTTCTATAATATATATATAAATACACATAAAATTAAGTAAATACGTATAAAATGTAAACAAAATACATAAAATAATGTAAATTCGAAACAAAATAAATAAACAAAATACCAATAAAAGAATGTGTATTTGTTCTGTGTATTTTTGTATATAGTTTTATACAAATTTACGATATTTTATGTGTATTTTGTATATTTATATACAAATACACATTCTTTTACTGGTATTTTGTTTATTTATTTTGATACGATTTTTATGTGTATTTTGTATTCATTTTTTCATACGTATTTACTTCATTTTATGTGTGTTTTGTATATATTTTTATAGAAATCAACGTTATTTTATGTGTATTCGTATATATATTTTGAAAAGAATTTACATTGTTTTATATGTATTTTGCATATCTATTTCAATACAAATTTACTTTACAGTATGTGCATTTTTTATATTTATTTTAATACAAATTTTAATATTTTATGTGTATTTTGGTATATATATTTTTATAAAAAATGCGTTATTTTATGGCTATTTTGCATCTTTATTTTCATACAAATTTACATTATTTTATAAATATTCTGTGTATTTATTTTGATACGATTTTACATTATTCTATTTGTGTTTTGTATATATTTTTTTATACATATTTACATTATTTAATTAGTATTTTATATATATATTTGATACAAATTTACGTTATTTTAGGAGTATATGTTTATATATTTTCATTCAAATTTCCATTGTTTTATGTGTATTTTGTATATGTATTTCAATACAAATTTACCTAATTTTATGTGTATTTTTTATATTTATTTTCATACAAATTTAAATTATTTTTGTGTATTTTTGTATATAGTTTTATACAAACTTAGGTTATGTTATGAGAATTTTGTATATCTATTTTCATACAAATACACATTCTTTTATTGATAATTTGTTTATTTATTTTGACGAGAATTTAAATTATTTAATGTGTATTTTGTATATATATTTTTATACGTATTTACATCATTTCATGTGTATTTTGTATATATATTTCTATAGAAATCTACGTTATATTATGTGTGTTCGTATATAGAATTTTAAACAAATTTACACTTTTATGTGTATTTTGCATATTTTTTCAATACAAATTTACCTTATTGTATATGCATTTTGTATATTAATTTTAATACAAATTTAATTATTCGATGTGTATTTTTGTATATGTATTTTTATAAAAATATGCTTTTTTTATGGGTATTTTGCATCTTTATTTTCATACAAGATTTACGTTATTTTATTGATATTCTGCTCATTCATTTTGATACGATTTGACATTATTCTATGTGTATTTTGTATATATTTTTCATACAAACTTACGTTATTTTATGTGTATTTGTTTATATATTTTGACACAAATCTACAATATTTTATGGGTATCTTGTATATATATTTCAAAAGAAATTTACCTTGTTTTATGTGTATTTTGAATATCTATTTTCATACAAACTCAAATTATTTATATGTATTTTTGTATATATTTCAATACAAATTTTAATTATGTTATGTGTATTTTGTAAATCTATTTTCATTTAAATATATATTATTTTATTGGTATTTTGTTGATTTATATTGATACGAATTTACATTATTTTATATGTGCTTTTTATATATATTTTTATACGCATTTACATTACTTAATATTTATTTTGAATATATAATTTTATTCAAATTCATGGTATTTTATGCGTATTTGTATATATATTTTCATATAAATTTACATTATTTTTTGTGTATTTTGTACATATATTTCATTACAAATTTACCTTATTTTATGTTTATTTTGTATGTGTATTTTGTACATTTATATTTATAGAAATTCTCATTCTCTTATTGGTATTTTGTTTATTTATTTTGTTTCGAATTTACATTATTTTATGTGTATTTTGTTTACATTTTTTTATACGTATTTACTTAATTTTATGTGTATTTTGTATATATATTTTTATAGAAATCTACGTTATTTTATGTGTATTCGTACATATGTTTTGAAACAAATTTACAGTGTTTTATATGTACGATAAGGTAAGTTTGTATTGAAATAGATATGCAAAATACATATAAAGCAATGTAAATTTGTTTCAAAATATGTATACGAATACACATAAAATAACGTAGATTTCTATAAAAATATATATACAAAATACACATAAAATGATGTAAATACGTATAAAAAATGTATACAAAATACACATAAAATAATGTAAATTCGTATCAAAATAAATAAACACAATACCAATAAAGAATGTATTTGTATAAATATAAATATACAAAATACACATAAAATAACGTAAATTTATATAAAACTATATAAACAAATACATATAAAATAACGTAAATTTGTATGAAAAATATATACAAAATACACATAGAATAATGTCAAATCGTATCAAAATGAATGAGCAGAATATCAATAAAATAACGTAAATTTGTATGTAAATAAAGATGCAAAATACCCATAAAATAAAGCATATTTTTATAAAAATACATATAGAAAAATACACATAGAATAATTAAATTTGTTTTAAAATTACTATACAAAATGCATATACAATAAATTTAAATTTGATTATATTAAATGAAATAAATGTACAAGATTAACATAAAATAAGGTAAATTTGTAATAAAATATATGTAAGAATACACATAAAATAATATAAATTTATATGAAAATATATATACAAATACACATAAAATAACATGAATTTGTACAAAATTTGTTTCAAAATATATACGAATACACACAATAAAATAACGTAAATTTTTATGAAAATGTATATATAAAATACACATATAATAATTTAAATGCGTAGAAAAATATATATACAAAATACACATAAAATAATGTAAATTCGTAAAAAATTAAATACACAAAATTCCAATAAAAGAATGTATATTTGTAGGAAAATATATATACAAAAAACAAATAAAATAACTAAAATTTGTATAAAAATATATACAAAGATACACAAAAATAATTTAAATTTGTTTGAAAATAGATATGCAAAATATACATAAAAGTTAAACAAATTTGTATTGAAATACATATACAAAACTCACATAAAATAATGTAAATTTGTATGAAAATATATAAACAAACACATATAAAATAACGTAAATGTGTATTTTGTATATGTTTTCTCATAGAAATTTACATTATTTTATTGGTATTTTGTCTATTTATTTTGATACGAATTACATGATTATTTGTGTATTTTGTACATTTTTTTATACGTATTTACATTATATAATGTGTATTTTGTTTATATATTTTATACAAATTTACGTTATTATATATGTATTTGTATAAGTATTTTGATATAAATTTACATTATTTTATGTATTTTGTATATATATTTCAATTCAAATTTAGCTTATTTTATGTGTATTTTGTATATCTATTTATTTTAATACAAAATCAAATATTTTATGGTTTTTCGTATATATATATTTATTAAAAAAATGCGTTATTTTATGGGTATTTTGCATCTTAATTTTCATACAAATTTACATTATTTTATTAATATTTTCTGTATTTATTTTGATACGATTATACATTATTTTATTTGTGTTTTGTAAATATTTTTTATACATATTTACATTATTTAATGTGTTTTTTTGTATATATATTTGATACAAATTTACGTTATTTTAAGTCTATATGTTTATATATTTTCATTGAAATTTACATTATTTTATGTGTATTTTGAATATGTATTTCAATACAAATTTACCTAATTTTATATGTTTTTTGTATATTTATTTTCATACAAGTTTAAATTATTTTTGTGTATTTTTGTATATAGTTTTATACAAATTTAGGTTATTTTATGTGTATTTTGTATATCTATTTTCATACAAATACACATTCTTTTCATGATATTTTGTTTATTTATTTTGACACGAGTTAACATTATTTAATGTGTATTTTGAATATATATTTTTATACGTATTTACATTATTTCAAGTGTATTTTGTATATATATTTCTATAGAAATCTGCGTTATTTTATGTGTATTCGTATATATATTTTGAAACAAATTTACATTATTTTATGTGTATTTTGCATATTTTTTAATACAAATTTACCTTATTGTATGTGCATTTTGTATATTAATTTTAATACAAATTTGATTAATCTATGTGTATTTTTGTATATGTATTTTTATAAAAATATGCTTTATTTTATGGGTATTTTGCGCTTTATTTTCATACAAATTTACATTATTTTATTGATATTCTGTGTATTTATTTTGATATGATTTTACATTATTCTATGTGTATTTTGTATATATATTTTATATAAAATGTATTTGTTTTCATTTCATACAAATCTACATTATTTTATGTGTTTTTTGTACATGTATTTAAATACAAATTTAACTAGTTATATGTGTATTTTGTATATCTTTTTTGTATGTATATTTTCATAGAAATTTACTCTATTTTATGAGTATTCGTATATTTATTTTGATACAAATTTACATTATTAATGTGTATTTTGCATATCTATTTCAATACAAATTTACTTTATTGTACGTTCATTTTGTATATTTATTTTAATACAAATTTAATTATTTTATATGTCTTTTTGTATATATATTTTTATGCAAATATGCGTTATTATATGGATATTTTGCATCTTTATTTTCATACAAATTTACATTATTTTATTGATATTCTCTTTATTTATTTTGATACGATTTAACATTGTTCTATGTGTTTTTTATGTGTATTTGTATAAATATTTTGATACAAATTTACTTTATTTCATGTATTTTGTATATATATTTCAATTCAAATTTAGCTTATTTTGTGTGTATTTTGTATATATTTTCATACAAATTTAATTACTTCTGTATATTTTTGTATATAGTTTTATATAAATTTACGTTATTTTATGTGTATTTTGCATATCTATTTCAATACAAATTTTCCTTATTGTATGTGTTTTTTTATATATTTATTTTAATACAAATTTAATTTTTATGTGTATTTTGTATATATATTTTATAAAAAAATGCGTTATTTTATGTATTTTGCCTCTTTATTTTCATACCCATAAAATAACGCATTTTTTTTTTTTATTTATAAAAATATATATACCAAAATACACTTAAAAAAATTATATTTGAATTAAAATAAATATATAAAAAACACATACAATAAGGTAAATTTGTATTGAAATAAATATGCAAAATACATATAAAACAATGTAAATTTGTTTCAAAATATGTATAAGAATACACATAAAATAACGTAGATTTCTATAAATATATATATACAAAATACACATAAAATGAAGTAATTACGTATAAAAATGTATACAAAATACACATAAAATAATGTAAATTGCATCAAAATAAATAAACAAAATACAATAAAAGAATGTGTATTTGTATAAATATAAATATACAAAATACACATAAAATAACGTAAATTTATATAAAACTATATACAAAAATACACAGAAGTAATTAAATTTGTATGAAAATATATACAAAATACACACAAAATAAGCTAAATTTGAATTGAAATATTATTACAAAATACATGAAATAAAGTAAATTTGTATCAAAATATTTATACAAATACACATATAATAAACTAAATTTTTATTAAAATAAATAAACAAAATACACATTAAATAATGTAAATACGTATAAAAAATGTGTACAAAAATACATATAATCATGTAATTCGTATCAAAATAAATAAACAAAATACTAATAAAATAATATAAATTTGTATGAGTAAACGTGTATGTTGCATATTTTTTCAATACAAATTTACCTTATTATATACGCATTTTGTATATTAATTTTAATACAAATTTAATTATTCGATGTGTATTTTTGTATCTGTATTTTTATAAACATATGCTTTATTTTTTGGGTATTTTGCATCATTATTTTCATACAAATTTACATTATTTTATTGATATTCTGCTCATTCATTTTGATACGAATTGACATTATTCTATGTGTATTTTGTATATTTTTCATACAAATTTACGTTATTTTATGTGCATTTGTTTATATATTTTGACACAAATTTACAATATTTTATGGCTATTTTGTATATACATTTCAAAAGAAATTTACCTAGTTTTATGTGTATTTTGTATATCTATTTTCATACAAACTCAAATTATTTCTATGTATTTTTGTATATATTTTAATACAAATTTTAGTTATGTTATGTATATTTTGTAAATTTATTTTCATTCAAATATATATTATTTTATTGGTGTTTTGTTGATTTATATTGATACGAATTTACATTATTTTATATGTACTTTGTATATATATTTTTATACGCCTTACATTATTTGATATTTATTTTGAATATATATTTTTATACAAATTCATGGTATTTTATGTGTATTTGTATATATATTTTCATTTAAATTTACATTATTTTATGTGTATTTTGTACATATATTTTATTACAAATCTACCTTATTTTATGTTTATTTTGTATATGAAATTTGTATATTTATATTTATCCTAATACACATTCTTTTATTGGTATTTGCTTATTCATTTTAAATCGAATTTACATTATTTTATGTGTATTTTGTATACATTTTTTTATACGTATTTACTTAATTTTATGTGTATTTTGTATATATATTTTTATAGAAATTTACGTTTTTTTATTTGTATTCGTATATATTTTTAAACAAATTTACATTGTTTTATATGTATTTTTGCATATCTCTTTCAATACAAATTTACCTTATTGTATGTGCATTTTGTATATTTATTTCAATACAAATTTAAATATTTTATGTGTATTTTGGTATATATATTTTTATAAGAAATGCGCTATTTTATGGGAATTTTGCATCTTTATTTTCATACAAATTTACATTATTTTATTAATATTCAGTGTATTTATTTTGATACGATTTTACATTATTCTATTTGTTTTTTGTATATACTTTTTTATACATATTTACATTATTTAATGTGTATCTTGCATATATATTTTATACAAATTTATTATATATTATCTATTTTTATACAAATACTCATTATTTTCATGATATTTTGTTAATTTATTTTGACATGAATACACATTAAATAACATGAATTTGTATAAAATTTGTATCAAAATATATGCTTATACACGCAATAAAATAACGTAATTTTTTTATGAAAATGTATATTTAAAATACACATAAAATAATTTAATTACGTAGAAAATACATATACAAAATACACATAAAATAATGGAAATTTGTATGAAAATATATAAACATATCCACTTAAAATAACGTAAATTTGTATCAAATATATATACAAAATGAACATTAAATAATGTGAATATATATATAAAAATATATATACAAAAAAAACATAGAATAATGTTAAATCCTATCAAAATAAATAAAGAGAATATCAATAAAATAAGGTAAATTTGTATGAAAATAAAGCTGCAAAATATCCATATAATAACGCATATTTGCATAAAAATATATATACAAAAATACATATAAAATAATTAAATTTGTATTAAAATAAATATACAAAATGCACGTACAATAAAGTAAATTTGTATTGAAATAGATATGCAAAATACACATTAATAATGTAAATTTGTATCAAAATATATATACGAATACTCATAAAATAGAGTAAATTTCTATGAAAATATACATACAAAATAGATATACAAAATACACATGTGTATTTGTTAAAAATATTTTGAAACGAATTTAATTTATTTTATGTATTTTGTATATATATTTTAATTCAAATTTAGCTTTTTTTGTGTGTATTTTGTATATCTATTTTCATACAAATTTAATTACTTCTGTGTATTTTTGTATATAGTTTTATACAAATTTACTTTATTTTATGTTCATTTTGTATATTTTTTAATTATACAAATACACATTCTCTTATTGGTATTTTGTTTATTTATATTTAAAGGAATTTACATTATTTTATGTGTATTTTGTATACATTTTTGATTCGTATTTACTTAATTTTATTTGTATTTTGTATATATATATTTATAGAAATCTACGTTATTTTATGTATATTCGTATATATATTTTGAAACAAATTTACATTGTTTTATATGTTTTTTGCATATCTATTTCAATACAAATTTACCTTATTATATATGCATTTTGTATATTTATTTTAATACAAATTCAAATATTTTATGTGTATTTTGGTATATATAATTTTATAAAAAATGCGTTATTTTATAGGTATTTTGCATCTTAGTTTTCATACAAATGTACATTATTTTATTAATATTCTGTGTATATATTTTGATACGATTTTATATTATACTATTTGTGTTTTGTATATATTTTTTAAACATATTTTATTATTTAATGTGTATTTTTTTTATATATTTTATACAAATTAACGTTATTTTAAGTGTATTTGTTTATATAATTTCATTCAAATTTACATTATTTTAAGTGTATTTAGTATATGTATTTCAATACAAATTTACCTAATTTTATGTGTATTTTGTATATTTATTTTCATACAAATTTAAATTATTTTTGTGTTTTTTTGTATATACATATAGAGTAAATTTCTATGAAAATATATATTCAAAATACATATAAAATTATGTAAATAAGTATAAAAATATATATATCAAATACACCTAAAAAAATGAAAATTCGCATTAAAATATATAAACAAAATTCCGATAAAAGAACGTATATTTGTAGGAAAATAAATATACAAAATACACATAAAATTACGAAAATTTGAATAAAAATATATACAAAAAACAAAAAAATAAGTTTCAATTTGTATGAAAATAGATATACAAAATACACATATAATTAGGTAAAATTGTATTTAAATACATGTACAAAATTCACATTAAATAATGTAAATTTGTATGAAATGAAAACAAATTCACATAAAATAACGTACATTGGTATAAAATAGATATACAAAATATATATAGAATAATGTAAAATCGTATCAAAATAAATACAGAGAATATCAATAAAATAATGTAATTTTGTATGAAAATAAAGATGCAAAATACCCAAAAAATAAAGCATATTTTTATAGAAATACATATACAAAAATACGCATAGAATAGCTAAATTTGTATTAAAATTAATATACAAAATGCACGTACAATAAGGTAAATTTGTATTGAAAAAATATACAAAATGCACATAAAACAATGTATATTTGTTTCAAAATATATATACGAATACACATAAAATAACGTATATTTCTATAGAAATATATATACAAAATACACATGAAATGACGTAAATAAGTATAAAAATATATATACACAATACACATTAAATAATGTAAATTCGCATCAAAATAAATAAACAAAATATCAATAAAAGAATGTGTATTTGTATGAAAATAGATATACAAAATACACATAAAATATTGTAAATTTGAATAAAAATATATAAACAAATACACTTAAAATAACGAAAATTTGTATGAAATATATATAGAAAATACACATTAAATAATGTAAATATGTATAAAAAAATATATACAAAACACAAATAGAATAATGTAAAATAGTATCAAAATAAATACACAGAATATTAATAAAATAATGTAAATTTGTATGAAAATAAAGATGCAAAATACCCATAAAACAACGCATTTTTTATGAAAATATATATACCAAAATGCACATAAAATATTTAAATTTGTGTTACAATAAATATACAAAATGCACATACAATAAGGTAAATTTGTATTGAAATAGATATGCAAAATACATATAAAACAATGTAAATTTGTTTCAAAATATACATACGAATACACATAAAATAACGTAGATTTCTATAAAATATATATACAAAATACATTTAAAATGAAGTAAATACGTATAAGAAAATGTATAGAAAATACACATAAAATAATGTAAATTCGTATCAAAATAAATAAACTAAATGCCAATAAAAGAATGTTTACTTGTATAATATAAATATACAAAATACACATAAATTAATGTAAAATTATATAAAACTATATACAAAAATAAACAAAAATAATTAAATTTGTATGAAAATAGATATACAAAAGACATATAAAATAAGCTAAATTTGAATTGAAATAAATATAGAAAATACATAAAATAATGTAAATTTGTATCAAAATATATATTCAAATACACATATAATAACGTAAATTTATATAAAAATATATAAACAAAATACACATTAAATAATGTAAATACGTATAAAAGATATGTAGGTAATGTAAAAATTTATAAAATTAAAGATGCAAAATACCCATAAAATATCTCATATTTAAAAAAAATATATACAAAAATACACATAAAATAATTAAATTTGTATTAAAATAAATATACAAAATACACATACAATAAGGTAGATTTTTATTGAAATAGATATGCAAAAAACACATAAAATAATGAAAATTTTTATCAAAATATATACGAATACACACAATAAAATTACGTAAATTTTTATGAAAATATATATACAAAATACACATAAAATAATGTAAATACATAGAAAAATATATATACAAAATACATATAAAATAATGTAAATTCGTATCAAAATAAATAAACAAAATTTCCTCTAAAAGAATGTATATGTGTATGAAAATATATATACAAAATACAAATAAAATAAAAAAATTGTATAAAAATAATACAAAAATACACAAAAATAATTTAAATTTGTTTGAAAATAGATATGCAAAATACAAATGAAATTAGGCAAATTTTTATTGAAATACATATACTAAATACACATAAAATAATGTAAATTTGTATGAAAATATATAAACAAATACACATAAGATAAAGTAAATTTCCATAAAATATATGTACAAAAAATACATTAAATAATGTAAATATGTCTAAAAATATATATACAAAATACACAGAATAACGTGAAATCGTATCAAAATAAATAAACAGACAATCAATAAAATAATGTAAATTTGTACGAAAATAAAGATGCAAAATACCCGTATAATAACGCATATTTGTTTAAAAATATATATACAAAAATACACATAAAATAATTAAATATGCATCAAAATAAATATACAAAAGGCACATACAATAAAGAAAATTTGTATTGAAATAGATATGCGAAATACACATAAATAATGTAAATTTGTATCAAAATATATATACGAATACACATAAAATAGAGTAAATTTCTATGAAAATATATATTCAAAATACATATAAAATTATGTAAATAAGTATAAAAATATATATATCAAATACACCTAAAATAATGAAAATTCGTATCAAAATAAATAAACAAAATTCCGATAAAAGAACGTATATTTGTAGGAAAATAAATATACAAAATTCACATAAAATTACGAAAATTTGAATAAAAATATATACTAAAATACACAACATTAATTTCAATTTGTATGAAAATAGATATACATAATACACATATAATTAGTTAAATTTGTATTTAAATACATGTACAAAATACACATAAAATAATGTAAATTTGTATGAAATGAAAACTAATTCACATAAAATAACGTTCATTTGTATGAAATATATATACAAAATATACATAGAATAATGTAAAATCGTATCAAAATAAATACACAGAATATCAATAAAATAAGGTAAATTTGTATGAAAATAAAGATGCAAAATACCCATAAAATAAAGCTTTTTTTTTTTTAAATACATATATAAAAATACACATAGAATAATTAAATTTGTATTAAAATTAATATACAAAATGCACGTACAATAAGAAAAATTTATATTGAAAAAATATGCAAAATGCACATAAAACAATGTATATATGTTTCAAAATATATATACGAATACACATAAAATAACATATATTTCTATAGAAATATATATACAAAATACACATGAAATGACGTAAATACGTATAAAAAATATATATACACAATACACATTAAATAATGTGAATTCGCGTCAAAATAAATATAAATATAAAATGTGTATTTGTATGAAAATAGATATACAAAATACACATAAAATATTTTAAATTTATATAAAACTTTTTATAAAAATATATATACCAAATTAATAAAATATTTAAATTTGTATTACAATAAATATACAAAATGCACATACAATAAGGTAGATTTATATTGAAATAGATATGCTAAATACATATAAAACAATGTAAATTTGCTTCAAAATATATATACCAATACACATAAAATAACGTAGATTACTATAAAAATATATATACAAAATACACATTAAATGAAGTAAATACGTATAAGAAAATGTATACAAAGTACACATAAAATAATTAAATTTGTATTAAAATAAATATACAAAATACACATACAATAAGGTAAATCTATATTGAAATAGATATGCAAAATAAACATAAAATAATGTAAATTTGTATCAAAACATATACGAATACACACAATAAAATAACGTAAATTTTTATGAAAAAATATATAAAAAATACACATCAAATAATGTAAATACGTAGAAAAATATATATACAAAATACACATAAATTATGTAAATTCTTATGAAAATAAATGAACAAAATTCCACTAAAAGAATGTATATTTGTAGGAAAATATAAATACAAAATACAAATAAAATAACTAAAATTTGTATAAAAATATATAAAAAATACATAAAAATAATTTAAATTTATTTGAAAATAGATATGCAAAATACACATAAAATTAGGCAAATCTGTATTGAAATACATATATAAATTACACATAAAATATTGTAAATTTGTATGAAAATATATAAACAAATACACATAAAATAGCGTAAAATTATATAAAATATATGTACAAAATATACATTAAATAATGTAAATGTGTATAAAAATATATATGCAAAATACACATAGAATAATGTAAAATCGTATGAAAATAAATAAACAGAATATCAATAAAATAATGTAAATTTGTATGAAAATAAAGATGCAAAATACCAGAATAATAACGCATATTTTTACAAAAATACACATAAAATAATTAAATTTGTATTAAAATAAATATACAAAATACACATACAATATGGTAAATTTGTATTGAAATAGATATGAAAAATAAACATAAATAATGTAAATTTGTATCAAAATATATATACGAATACTCATAAAATAGAGTAGATTTCTATGAAAATATATATTCAAAACATAAATAAAATGATATAAATAAGTATGAAAATATACATATCAAATACACCTAAAATAATGTAAATTCGTATAAAAATAAATAAACAAAACTACGATAAAAGAATGTATATATGTAGGAAAAAAAATATACAAAATATATTTGTATAAAACTATATACAAAAATACACAAAATTAATTTCAATTTGTATGAAAATATATATATAAAATACTCATATAGTTAAATAAATTTGTATTTAAATACATGTACAAAATATTCATAAAATTAGGTAGATTTGTATTGAAATACATATACAAAATACACTTAAAATAATATTTAAATTTGAATGAAAATATATAAAAAATACACCTAAAATTACGTAAATTTGTATAAAATATATATAAAAAATACACATTAAATTATGTAAATATGTATAAAAAAATATATATATACAAAACACAAATAGAATAATGTAAAATAGTATCAAAATAAATACACAGAATCTTAATAAAATAATGTAAATTTGTATGTAAATTAAGATGCAAAATACCCATAAAGAAACGCATTTTTTATAAAAATATATATACCAAAATACACATAAAATATTTGAATTTGTATTAAAATAAATATACAAAATGCACATACAATAAGGTAAATTTGTATTGAAATAGATATGCAAAATACATATAAAACAATGTAAATTTGTTTCAAAATATATATACGAATACACACAAAATAACGTAGATTTCTATAAAAATATATACAAAATACACATAAAAAGAAGTAAATACGTATAAACAAATGTATACAAAATACACATAAAATAATGTAAATTCGTATCAAAATAAATAAACAAAATACCAATAAAAGAATGTGTATTTGTATAAATATACAAAATACACATAAAATAACGTAAATTTGTATTAAACTATATACAAAAATACACAGAAGTAATTAAATTTGTATGAAAATATATATACAAAATAAAAATAAAATAAGCTAAATTTGAATTGAAATGTATATACAAAATACATAAAATAATGTAAATTTGTATCAAAATATTTACACAAATACACATTTAATAACGTTAATTTGTTTAAAATATATAAACAAAATACACATTAAATAATGTAAACACGTATAAAAAACATGTACAAAATACACATATAATCATGTAATTCGTATCAAAATAAATAAACAAAATAGCAATAAAATAATAATAATAATTATAAATGGCCTATTCATTTGTAGGAAGCCATTAAATATTGAATACTCGCGTCAAAATAAGTAAACAAAATATCAATAAAAGAATGTGTATTTGTATGAAACTAGATATAGAAAATACACATAAAATAACCTAAATTTGTATAAAACTATATACAAAAAAACACAAAAATAATTTAAATTTGTATGAAAATAAATATACAAAATACACATAAAATTAGGTAAATTTCTATTGAAATACATATACAAAATACATTTAAAATAATGTAAATTTGAATGAAATTATATAAAGAAATACACTTAAAATAACGTAAATTTGTATAAAATATATATAAAAAATACACATTAAATAATGAAAATATGTTTAAAAAAATATATACAAAACACAAATAGTATAATATGAAATCGTATCAAAATATATACACAGAATATTAATAAAATAATGTAAATTTGTATGAAAACTAAGATGCAAAATACCTATAAAATAACGCTTTTTTTTTATTATATATACCAAAATACACGTAAATTTTTGAATTTGTATTAAAATAAATATACAAAATGCACATACAATAAGGTAAATTTGTATTGAAATAGATATGCAAAATACATAAAACAATGTAAATTTGTTTCAAAATATATATACGAATACACATATAATAACGTAGATTTCTATAAAAATATATATACTAAATACACATAAAAGTAAGTAAATACGAATAGAAAAAGTACACAAAATACACATATAATAATGAAAATTCGTATAAATATAAATAAACAAAATACCAATAAAAGAATGTGTATTTGTATAAATATAAATATACAAAATGCACATCAAATAACGTAAATTTGTATAAAACTATATACAAAAATACACAGAAGTAATGAAATTTGTATGAAAATAGATATACAAAATACACACAAAATAAGCTAAATTTGAATTGAAATATATTTACGAAATACATAAAATAAAGTAAATTTGTTTCAAAATATTTTTAACAAATACACATATAATAACGTAAATTTGTATAAAAATATATAAACAAAATACACATTAAGTAATGTAAATACGTATACAAAAAATATGTACAAAATACACAAATAATCATGTCATTCGTATCAAAATAAATAAACAAAAAACTAATTAAATAATGTCAATTTGTATGAGAAAACATATACAAAATACACATAAAATAACGCAAATTTCTATAAAAATATGTACAAAAATGCACATAAAATTAATTTGCATAAAAAATATATATACAAAACTCACATTAGATAATGTAAATGAGTATAAAAATATGTATACAAAATACCTATGAAATAGTCTAAATTCGTATCGAGTTAAATTAAGAAAATAACAATAAATTAATGTAATTTTGGATGAAAATATATATAGAAAACACACATAAAATAACCTAAATACAAATACAAATAAACACATTAAATAATTTAAAATTGAATGAAATAAATATACAAAATAAACATAAAATAAGGTAAATTTGTAATAAAATATATGTAAAAATACACATAAAATAATATAAATTTGTATGAAAATATATATACAAATACATATAAAATAACATGAATTTGTATAAAATTTGTTTCAAAATATATACGAATACACACAATAAAATAACGTAAATTTCTATGAAAATATATATACAAAATACACATAAAATAATGTAAACTCGTAACAAAATAAATACACAAAATTCCAATAAAAGAATGTATATTTGTAGGAAAATATATATACAAAAAACAAATGAAATAACAAAAATTTGTATAAAAATATATCCAAAATACACAAAAATTATTTAAATTTGTTTGAAAATAGATATGCAAAATACACATAAAGTTAGGCATATTTGTATTGAAATACATATACAAAACTCACATAAAATAATGTAAATTTGTATAAAAATATATATACAAATACACATAAAATAACGTAAATTTGGATAATATATATATATATATATATATATATATATATATATATATATATATATATATATATATATATATATATATATATATATATATATATATATATATATATATATATATATATATATATATATATATATATATATATATATATATATATATATATATATATATATATATATATATATATATATATATATATATATATATATATATATTTTATGTTATTTATGTGTATTTTGTATATGTTTTCTCATAGAAATTTACATTATTTTATTGGTATTTTGTCTATTTATTTTGATACGAATTAGATGATTGTTTGTGTATTTTGTACATCTTTTTATACGTATTTACATTATTTAATGTGTATTTTGTTTATATATTTTTTTACAAATTTACGTTATTATATGTGTATTTTTATAAGTATTTTGATAAAAGTTTACATTATTTTATGTATTTTGTATATATATTTCAATTCAAATTAAGCTTATTTTATGTATATTTTGTATATCTATTTTAATACAAATTTAATTACTTTTATGTATTTTTGTACATAGTTTTATATAAATTTACGTTATTTTATGTGTATTTTGTATTTATATTTATACAAACACACATTCTTTTATTAGTATTTTGTTTTTTTTATTTTGATACGAGTTTACATTATTTTATGTGAATTTTGTATACATTTTTTTTATACGTATTTACTTAATTATATATGTATTTTGTATATATATTTTTATAGAAATCTACGTTATTTTAGGTGTATTCCTTTATATATTTTGAAACAAATTTACATTGTTTTATATGTATTTTGCGCATCAATTTCAATACAAATTTACCTTATTGTATGTGCATTTTGTATACTTATTTTAATACAAAATCAGATATTTTATGTGTTTTCGTATATATATTTTTATAAAAAATGCGTTATTTTATGGGTATTTTGCATCTTAATTTTCATACAAATTTACATTATTTTATTAATATTTACATTATTCTATTTGTGTTTTGTAAATATGTATAAAAAATATATATATAATGTAAAATCGTATCATAATAAATACATTGAATGTAAATAAAATAATGTAAATTTGTATGAAAATAAAGATGCAAAATACCCATAAAATAAACGCATTTTATATATAACAAAATACACATGTAAAAATATATATATATATATATATATATATATATATATATATATATATATATATATATATATATATATATATATATATATATATATATATATATATATATATATATATATATATATATATATATATATATATATATAAAAAATACACATTAAATAATGTAATTTCGTGTCAAAATAAATAAACAAAATATCAATAAAAGAATGTGTATTTGTATGAAAATATATATACAAAATACACATAAGATAACATAAATTTGTATAAAACTATATACAAAAATACACAAAAATAATTTAAATGTGTATGAAAATAAATATACAAAATACACATAAAATTAGGTAAATTTGTATTGAAATACATATACAAAATAAACATAAAATAATGTAAATTTGAATGAAAATACATAAACAAATACACTTAAAATAACGTAAATTCGAATAAAAAAATATATACAAAACACAAATAGAATAATGTAAAATCATATCAAAATAAATACACAGAATATTAATAAAATAATGTAAATTTGTATGAAAATAAAGATGCAAAATACCCATAAAATAACGCCTTTTTTTATTGAAATATATTTATGCAAAAATACACATAAAAAAATTAATTTGTATTAAAATAAATATACAAAATAAGGTAAATCTGTATTGAAATAGATATGCAAAATACACATCAATAATGTAAATTTGTATCAAAATATATATACGAATACACATAAAATAAAATAAATTTCTATGAAAATAAAATAATGTAAGTTTGTATGAAAATAAAGATGCAAAATTCCCATAAAATAGCGCATTTCTTATAAAAATATATATACCAAAATACACATAAAATATTTAAATTTGTATTGAAATAAATATACAAAATGCACATACAATAAGGTAAATTTATATTGAATTTTCATTTTTTTAGGTGTATTTGATATATATATTTTTATACTTATTTACATAATTTTATATGTATTTTTAATATATATTTTCGTAGAAATTTACTCAATATGTATATGTATAGAAAATACACATGAAATAATCTAAATTCGTGTCGAAAAAAATGAACAAAATACCGATAAAATAATGTAATTTTGAATGAAAATATATATAGAAAATACACATAAAAGAACGTATATACAAATAAATATATACACATAAAATAATTTGAATTTGAATGAAAATAGATATAAAAATAAATATAAAATAAGGCAAATTTGTAATGAAATATATATACAAAATACACATAAAATAATGAAGATTTGTTTCAAAATATATATACGAATACACTTAAAATAACGTAGATTTCTATAGAAATATATATACAAAATACACATGAAATGATGTAAATACGTATAAAAATATATATACAAAATACACATTAAATAATGTAAATTCGTGACAAAATAAATAAGGAAAATATCAATAAGAGAATGTGTATTTGTATGAAAATACATATATAAAATACACATAAAATAACGTAAATTTGTATCAAACAATATATAAAAATACACAAAAATAAATTAAATTTGTATGAAAATAAATATACAAAATACACATAAAATTAGGTAAATTTGTATTGAAATACATATACAAAATACACATAAAATAATGTAAATTTGAATGAAAATATATAAACAAATACACTTAAATTAACGTAAATTTGTATAAAATATATATACGAAATACTCATTAAATAATGTAAATATGTATAAAAAAATATATATACAAAACACAAATAGAATAATGTAAAATCGTATCAAGAAAAATACACAGAATGTTAATAAAATAATGTAAATTTGTATGAAAATAAAGATGCAAAATACCCATAAAATAACGCAGTTTTTTTTAATAAAAATATATTTACAAAAATACACATAAAAAAAATTAATTTGTATTAAAATAAATATACAAAATACATATACAATAAGGTAAATCTGTATTGAAATAGATATGCAAAATACATATAAAACAATGTAAATTTGTTTCAAAATATATATACGAATACACAAAAAATAACGTAGATTTCTATAAAAATATATATACAAATAAATAAATGAATAAATGAAGTAAATACGTATAAAAAATGTATACAAATTACACATAAAATAATGTAAATTCGTATCAAAATAAATAAACAAAATACCAAAAAAAGAATGTGTATTTGTATAAATATAAATATACAAAATACACATAAAATAACGTAAATTTGTATAAAACTATATACAAAAATACACAGAAGTAATTAAATTCGTATGAAAATATATATACAAAATACAGATAAAATAAGCCAAATTTGAATTGAAATATATATACAAAATACATGACATAAAGTAAATTTGTATCAAAATATTTATACAAATACACAGATAATAAATTTGTTTCAAAATATATATACGAATACACATAAAATAACGTAGATTTGTATAAAAATATATATACAAAATACACATAAAAATGAAGTAAATACGTATAAAAAAATGTATACAAATTACACATAAGATAATGTAAATTCTTATCAAAATAAATAAACAAAATACCAAAAAAAGAATGTGTATTTGTATATATATAAATATACACAATACACATAAAATAACGTAAATTTGTATAAAACTATATATAAAAATACACAAAAGTAATTAAATTTGTATGAAAATAGATATACAAAATACACACAAAATAAGCTAAATTTGAATTGAAATATATATATATATATATATATATATATATATATATATATATATATATATATATATATATATATATATATATATATATATATATATATATATATATATATATATATATATATATATATATATATACAAAATACATAAAATAAAGTAAATTTGTATCAAAATATTTATACAAATACACATATAATAAGGTAAATTTGTATGAAAATATATAAACAAAATACACATTAAATAATGTAAATACGTATAAAAAATATGTACAAAATACACATATAATCATGTAATTCGTATCAAAATAAATAAACAAAATACCAATGAAATAATATAAATTTGTATGAAAAAACATATACAAAAAACATATAAAATAACGCAAATTTCTATGAAAATATATGTACAAAAATGCACATCAAATAAATATGCATAAAAATATGAGTATAAAAAAATATGAGTATAAAAATATGTATACAAAATACTTATGAAATAATCTAAATTCGTATCGAATTAAATTAAGAAAATACCAATAAAATATAACCTAAAATAACCTAAATACACATACAAATATACACATAAAATAATTTAAAATTGAATGAGATAAATATACAAAATAAACATAAAATAAGGTAAATTTGTAATGAAATATATGTAAAAATACACATAAAATAATATAAATTTGTATCAAAATACATATATACAAATACACATTAAATATCAAGAAATTGTATAAAATTTGTATCAAAATATATACGAACACACACAATAAAATAACGTATCAAAATAAATAAACAGAATATCAATAAAATAATGTAAATTTGTATGAAAATAAAAATGCAAAATATCCATATAATAACGCATATTTGCATAAAAATATATATAGAAAAATACATATAAAATAATTAAATTTGTATTAAAATAAATATACAAAATGCACGTACAATAAAGTAAATTTGTATTGAAATAGATATGCAAAATACACATCAATAATGTAAATTTGTATCAAAATATATATACGAATACTCATAAAATAGAGTAAATTTCTATGAAAATAAAATAATGTAAGTTTCTATGAAAATAAAGATGCAAAATTCCCATCAAATAGCGCATTTCTTATAAAAATATATATACCAAAATACACATAAAATATTTAAATTTGTATTGAAATAAATATACAAAATGCACATACAATAAGGTAAATTTGTATTGAAAGAGATATGCAAAAATACATATAAAACAATGTAAATTTGTTTGAAAATATATATACGAATACAAATAAAATAACGTAGATTTCTATAAAAATATATATACAAAATACACATAAAATTAAGTAAATACGTATAAAAAAATGTATACAAAATACACATAAAATAATGTATATTCGAATTAAAATAAATAAACAAAATACCAATAAAAAAATGTGTATTTTTATAAATATAAATATACAAAATACATATATAATAAAAACATAAAATAAGGTAGATGTGTAATAAAATATATGTACAAAATACACATAAAATAATGTAAATTTATATGAAAATATATATACAAATACACATAAAATACCATGAATTTGTATACAAATATATATTTAAAATAAATATTAAATAATGTGAATGCGTATAAAAATATATATACAAAGTACATATAAAACAATGTAAATTCGTTTACAAAATACACTTAAAATAATGTAAATTTGGATGAAAATATATAAACATATAGACTTAAAATTACGTAAATTTGTATAAAAAAATATTAAATAATGTAAATATGTATAAAAAAATATATACAAAACACAAATAAAATAATGTAATATCGTATCAAAATAAATACAGAAAATATTAATAAAATAATGTAAATTTGTATGAAAATTAAGATGCAAAATACCCATATAATAACGGATTTTTTAAAAATATATATACGAAAAAACAAAATATTTGATTTTGTATTAAAATAAATAGATATACAAAATACACATAAAATAAGCTAGATTTGAATGGAAATATATATACAAAATACATAAAATAATGTAAATTTGTATCAAAATACCTATACAAATACACATATAATAACGTAAATTTGTAAAAAAATATATAAACAAAATACACATTAAATAATGTAAATACGTATTAAAAAATGTAAAAAATGCACAAATAATCATGTAATTCGTATCAAAATAAATAGACAAAATACCAATAAAATAATGTAAATTTCTATGAGAAAATATATACAAAATAAACATAAATAACGCAAATATCAATAAAAATATATATAATATAATATATTTTTATACATATTTAAAATATTTAATGTATATTTTGTATATATATATATTTTATCCAAATTTACGTTATTTTATATGTATTTGTTTTTATATTTTCATACAAATTTACATTATTTTTTGTATATGTATTTCAATACAAATTAGCCTAACTTTATGTGTATTTTGCATATCTATTTTCAAACAAATTTAAACTATTTTTGTGTATTTTTGTATATATTTTTATACAAATTTTAGTTATTTTATTTGTTTATTGTATATATATTTTCCTACAAATATACATTCTTTTATTGGAATTTTGTGTATTTAATTTTTTACGAATTTACATTATTTTATGTGTATTTTATATATTTATTTTTCTACGTATTTAAACTATTTTATGTGTATTTTATATATACATTTTCATAAAAATTTACGTTATTTTATTGTATGTATTCGTATATATTTTGAAACAAATTTTATACAAATTCATGTTATTTTATGTGTATTTGTATATATATTTTCATACAAATTTATATTATTTTATGTGTATTCTTACATATATTTTATTACATATTTACCTTATTTTATGTTTATTTTGTATATTTATTTCATTCAATTTTAAATTATTTAATGTGTATATTTATATTTGTATTTAGGTTATTTTATGTGTGTTTTCTATATATATTTTCATCCAAAATTACATTATTTTATTGTTATTTTCTTAATTTAACTCGATACGAATTTAGATTATTTCATAGGTATTTTGTATACATATTTTTATACTCATTTACACTATCTAATGTGTGTTTTGTATATATTTTTTTATACAAACTAGTTTTATGTGCATTTTTGTACATATATTTTTATAGAAACTTAAAACGTTATATTATGTGTATTTTGTATATGTTTTCTCATACAAATTTACATTATTTAATTAGTTTTTTGTTTATTTATTTTGATACGAATGACTTGGTTATTTGTGTATTTTGTAAATATTTTTTATACGTATTTACATTACTTAATGTGTATTTTGTTTATATATTTTTTTACAAATTTACGTTATTATATGTGTATTTGTTAAAAATATTTTGAAACGAATTTACTTTATCTTATGTATTTTGTATATATATTTCAATTCAAATTTAGCTTATTTTGTCTGTATTTTATATATCTATTTTCATACAAATTTAATTACTTCTGTGTATTTTTGTATATAGTTTTATACAAATTTACGTTATTTTATGTGCATTTTGTATATTTATATATATACAAATACACATTCTCTTATTGGTATTTTGTTTATTTATATTCATACGAATTTACATTATTTTATGTGTATTTTGTATACATTTTTGATTCGTATTTACTTAATTTTATTTGTATTTTGTATATATATATTTAAATCTATCTACGTTATTTTATGTGTATTCGTATATATATCTTGAAACAAATTTACATTGTTTTATATGATTTTTGCATATCTATTTCAATAAAAATTATTTAATGTATATTTTTTTTAATTACAAATTATTTTATGTATATTTATTTTAATACAAATTCAAATATTTTATGTGTATTTTGGTATATATAATTTGATAAAAAATGCGTTATTTTATAGGTATTTTGCACCTTAGTTTTCATACAAATGTACATTATTTTATTAATATTCTGTGTATATATTTTGATACGATTTTATATTATACTATTTGTGTTTTGTATATATTTTTATATACATATTTTCATTATTTAATGTGTATTTTTTATATATATTTTATACAAATGAACGTTCTTTTAAGTGTATTTGTTTATATAATTTTATTCAAATTTTCATTATTTTAAGTGTATTTTGTATATGTATTTCAAAACAAATTTACCTAATTTTATGTGTATTTTGTATATTTATTTTCATACAAATTTAAATTATTTTTTGTGTTTTTTTGTGTATACATATAGAGTAAATTTCTATGAAAATATATATTCAAAATACATATAAAATTATGTAAATAAGTATAAAAATATATATATGAAATACACCTAAAAAATGATAATTCGTATAAAAATAAATAAGCAAAATTCCGATAAAAGAACGTATATTTGTAGGAAAATAAATATACAAAATACACATAAAATTACGAAAATTTAAATAAAAATATATACAAAAAAACAAAAAAATAAATTTCAAAATGTATGAAAATAGATATACAAAATACACATATAATTAGTTAAATTTGTATTTAAATACATGTACAAAATACACATAAAATAATGTAAATTTTTATGAAATGAAAACAAATTCACATAAAATAACGTACATTTGTATAAAATAAATATACAAAATATACATAGAATAATGTAAAATCGTATCAAAATAAATACACAGAATATCAATAAAATAATGTAGTTTTGTATGAAAATAAAGATGCAAAATACCCATAAAATAAAGCATATTTTTTTAAAAATACATATACAAGAATACGTATAGAATAATTAAATTTGTATTAAAATTAATATACAAAATGCACGTAAAATAAGGTAAATTTGTATTGAAAAAATATACAAAATGCACATAAAACAATGTATATTTGTTTCAAAATATATATACGAATACACATAAAATAACGTATATTTCTATAGAAATATATATACAAAATACACATGAAATGACGTATATACGTATAAAAATATATATACACAATACACATTAAATAATGTAAATTCGCATCAAAATATATAAACAAAATATCAATAAAAGAATGTGTATTTGTATGAAAATAGATATACAAAATACACATAAAACTAGTTAAATTTCTATTGAAATACATATACAAAATACACATAAAATAATGTAAATTTTAATGAAAATATATAAACAAATACACTTAAAATAACGCAAATGTGTATGAAATATATATAGAAAATACACATTAAATAATGTAAATATGTATAAAAAAATATATACAAAACACAAATAGAATAATGTAAAATAGTATCAAAATAAATACACAGAATATTAATAAAATAATGTAAATTTGTATGAAAATAAAGATGCAAAATACCCATAAAACAACGCATTTTTTATGAAAATATATACGAAAATACACATAAAATATTTAAATTTGTATTTCATTAAATATACAAAATGCAAAATACACATAAAACAATGTAAATTTGTTTCAAAATATATATACGAATACACATAAAATAACGTAGATTTCTATAAAAAATATATATACAAAATACACATAAAATGAAGTAAATACGTATAAGAAAATGTATACAAAATACACATAAAATAATGTAAATTCGTATCAAAATAAATAAACTAAATGCCAATAAAAGAATGTTTACTTGTATAAATATATATATATAAACAAAATACACATTAAATAATGTAAATACGTATAAAAGATATGTACGTAATGTAAAAATTTATAAAATTAAAGATGCAAAATACCCATAAAATAACTCATATTTAAAAAAAAATATACATAAATACACATTAAATAATTGAATATGTGTTAAAATTCGTATACAAAATACACATACAAGAAGGTAGATTTTATTGAAATAGATATGCAAAAACACATAAAATAATGAAATTTTTATCAAAATATATACGAATACACACAATAAAATTACGTAAATTTTATGAAAATATATATACAAAATACACATAAAATAATGTAAATACATAGAAAAATATATATACAAAATACACATAAAATAATGTAAATTCGTATCAAAATAAATAAAAAAAATTTCCTCTAAAAGAATGTAGGAAAATATATATACAAAATACAAATAAAATAACAAAAATTTGTATAAAAATATATACAAAAATACACAAAAATAATATAAATTTGTTTGAAAATAGATATGCAAAATACACATGAAATTAGGCAAATTTTTATTGAAATACATATACAAAATACACATAAAATAATGTAAATTTGTATGAAAATACATAAACAAATACACATAAGATAACGTAAATTTCCATAAAATATATGAACAAAATATACATTAAATAATGTAAATATGTCTAAAAATATATATACAAAATACACAGAATAACGTAAAATCGTATAAAATTAAATAAACAGACTATCAATAAAATAATGTAAATTTGTATGAAAATAAAGATGCAAAATACCCATATAATAACGCATATTTGTTTAAAAATATATATACAAAAATACACATAAAATAATTAAATTTGTATAAAAATAAATATACAATAGGCACATACAATAAAGAAAATTTGTATTGAAATAGATATGCGAAATACACATAAATAATGTAAATTTGTATCAAAATATATATACGAATACACATAAAATAGAGTAATTTTTTATGAAAATATATATTGAAAATACATATAAAATGATGTAAATAAGTATAAAAATATATATATCAAATATACCTAAAATAATGTAAATTCGTATCAAAATAAAAAAAACAAATTTCCGATAAAAGAATGTATATTTGTAGGAAAATAAATATACAAAAAAATTACATACATAAAATTACGAAAATTTGTATAAAAATATTTACAAAAATACACAAAATTAATTTCAATTCGTGAGAAAATAGATATACAAAATACACATATAATTAGTTAAATTTGTATTTAAATACATGTACAAAATACACATAAAATAATGTAAATTTGTATGAAATGAAAACAAATTCACATAAAATAACGTACATTTGTATAAAATATATATACAAAATATACATAGAATAATGTAAAATCGTATCAAAATAAATACACAGAATATATATATAATAATGTAATGTTTGTATGAAAAAACTATGCAAAATACCATTAAAATAAAGCATATTTTTATTACAATACATATACAAAAATACACATAGAATAATTAAATTTGTATTATGAAAATTAATATACAAAATGCACATACAATAAGGTAAATTTGTATTGAAAGAATATGCAAAATACACATAAAACAATGTTAATTTGTTTCAAAATATATATACGAATACACATAAAATAACGTATATTTCTATAGAAATATATATACAAAAGACACATGAAATGATGTAAATACGTATAAAAATATATATACACAATACACATTAAATAACGTAAATTCATGTCAAAATAAATAAACAAAATATCAATAAAAAATGTGTATTTGTATGAAAATAGATATACAAAATACACATAAAATATTGTAAATTTGTATAAAACTCTATACAAAAATACACAAAAAAACAAAATACACATAAAATTAGGTAAATTTGTATTGAAATACATACACAAAATACACATAAAATAATGTAGATTTGAATGAAAATATATAAACAAATACTCTTAAAATAACGTAAATTTCTATAAAATATATATACAAAATACACATTAAATAATGTAAATATGTTTAAAAATATATATACAAAACACAAATAGAAATGCACAGAATATTAATAAAATAATGTAAATTTGTATGAAAATAAAGATGCAAAATACCCTTAAAATAACGCATTTTTTATTTTATATATATACCAAAAAACAAACATAAAATATTAAAATTTGTATTACAATAAATATACAAAATGCACATACAATAAGGTAAATTTATATTGAAATACATATGCAAAATACACATAAATTATGTAAATTTGTATCAAAATATATATACGAATACATATAAAATAGAGTAAATTTCTATGAAAATATATATTCAAAATACATATAAAATGATGTAAGTAAGTATAAAAATATGTATATGAAATACACTTAAAATAATGTAAATTCGTATCAAAATAAATAAACAAAATTCCGATAAAAGAATGTGTATTTGTAGGAAAATATATATTCAAAACACACATAATATTACGAAAATTTGTATAAAATATATACAAAAATACACAAAATTTATTTCAATTTGTATGAAAATAGATATACAAAATACACGTATAATTAGTTAAATTTGTATTTAAATACATGAACAAAAAAACACATAAATTAATGTATATATATATATATATATATATATATATATATATATATATATATATATATATATATATATATATATATATATATATATATATATATATATATATATATATATATATATATATATATATATATATATATATATATATATATATTTTATACAAATGTACGTTACTTTATGTGTATTTTTCATTTCATACAAATTTACAATATTTTATGTGTATTTTTTACATGTATTTAAATACAAATTTAACTAATTATATGTGTATTTTGTATATCTATTGTCATACAAATTGAAATTATTTTTGTGTATTTTTGTATATATTTTTTATATAAATTTTCGTTACTTTATGTGTATTTTGTATATTTATTTTCCTACAAATATACGTTCTTTTATCGGAATTTTGTTTATTTATTTTGATACGAATTTACATTATTTGAGGAATATTTGGTATATATATTTTTATACTTATTTAAATAATTTTATATGTTTTTTGTATGTATATTTTCATAGAAATTTATTCTATTTTATGAGTATTCGTATATATATTTTGATACAAATTTACATTATTGATGTGTATTTTGCATATCTATTTTAATATAAATTTACTTTATTGTATGTGCATTTTGTATATTTATTTTATATGTATTTTTGTATATATATTTTTTATACAAATATGTGTTATTATATGGGTATTTTGCATCTTTATTTTCATACAAATTTACATTATTTTATTGATATTCTGCTTATTTATTTTGATACGATTTAATATTATTTTATGATTATTTTGTATATATATCTTTATACATATTTAAAATATTTAATTTATATTTTGTATATATATATATATATATATATATATATATATATATATATATATATATATATATATATATATATATATATATATATATATATATACATATTTTTTTATACGTATTTACATTATTTAATGTGTACTTTGTTTATATATTTTGATACAAATTTACATTATTTTATGTATTTTGTATATCTATTTCAATTCAAATTTAGCTTATTTTATGTGTATTTTGTATATCTATTTTCATACAAATTTAATTAATTCTGTGTATTTTTGTATATAGTTTCATATAAATTTACGTTATTTTATGTGTATTTTGTATATTTATATTTATACAAACACACATTCTTTTATAAGTATTTTGTTTATTTATTTTGATACGAGTTTACATTATTTTATGCGTATTTACTTAATTTTATGTTTATTTTGTATATATATTTTTATAGAAATCTACGTTATTTTATGTGTATCCCTATATATATTTTGAAACTAATTTAATTTGTTTTATATGTATTTTGCATAGCCATTTCAATACAAATTTACTTATTGTATGTATGTATTTTGTATATTAATTTTAATACAAATTCAAATATTTTATGTGTTTTCGTATGTATATTTTTTATAAAAAAAAAGTGTTATTTTATGTGTATTTTGCATCTTTATTTTCATTCAAATTTACATTATTTTATTAATATTCTGTGTATTTATTTTGATACGATTTTACATTATTCTATTTGTGTATTTTATATATTTTTTTATACATATTTACATTATTCAATGTGTGTTTTGTATATATATTTTATACAAATTTATGTTATTTTAAGTGTATATGTTTATATATTTTCATTCAAATTTACATTATTTTATGTGTATTTTGTATATGTATTTCAATACAAATTTTCCTAATTTTATGTGTATTTTGTATATTTATTTTCATACAAATTTAAATTATTTTTGTGTATTTTGTATATAGGTTTATACAAATTTAGGTTATTTTATGTGTATTTTGTATATCTATTTTCATACAAATACATATTCTTTTATTGATATTTTGATTATTTATTTTGACACGAATTTACATTATTTAATGTGTATTTTGTATATATATATATATATATATATATATATATATATATATATATATATATATATATATATGTATATATATATATATATATATATATATATATATATATATATATATATTTTTATACGTATTTACATCATTTCATGTGTATATTGTATATATATTTCTATAGAAATCTCCGTAATTTTATGTATATTCGTATATTGATTTTGAAACAAATTTATACTTTTATGTGTATTTTTTAATACAAATTTACCTTATTGTATATGCATTTTGTATATTAATTTTAATACAAATTTAATTATTCTGTGTATTTTTTTATGTATTTTTATAAAAATATGCTTTATTTTATGGGTATTTTGCATCTTTATTTCCATACAAATTTACATTATTTTATTGATATTCTGCTCATTCATTTTGATACGATTTGAAATTATTATAAGTGTATTTTGTATATATTTTTCATACAAATTTACGTTATTTTATGTGTATGTGTATTTTGTATATTTATATTTATACAAATACACATTCTTTTATTGGTATTCTGTTTATTCATTTTGTTTCGAATTTACATTGTTTTATGTGTATTTTGTATACATTTTTTTATACGTATTTACTTAATTTCATGTGTATTTTGTATATATATTTTTATAGAAATCTACTTTATTTTATGTGCATTCGTATATATATATTTTGAAAAAAATTTACATTGTTTTATATGTATTTTTGCATATAAAGACAGATCCTCTCTTTATCCACACCACACTACATTCACACAACATATACACCTTTTCCCAAAATTAAAATTTAAAAATAGAGCACATACACCAAGCCTCGGAGTCCCCGCCTGGGGGACCACAAATTCCAGGAGGACTCCTTCTGGTTGCCGACCCGAGAGGTGTCTTGATAACTCCTCGAACCTCTTTCTTCTCAATTTCTGCAACATTCGCGGTCTTCGCTCTAATTTTCATTCTGTGGAACACCATCTCTCCTCCTCTAAACCTCACCTTCTCTTCCTTACCGAAACACAGGTTTCGGAGGCTACTGACAGCAATCTCTACTCTGTTCCCTCCTACTGTCTCTATCCTAAATTTCAATCCAAAGCTGGATGTTGCGCCTACGTGCGCAACGACATCACTTGCTCTCGTGCCCACGACCTTGACTCATCTGAATTTTCCACCATCTGGTTAAGACTTCACTGTCATTCTATTACTAAATACATCTGTGCTGTTTATCTCTCACCTAACTCTACCAACTATGTAAAATTCTTTGACTATTTGAATTCTAAAGTGGAGCACATCTTGACCCACTCTCCCTTCGCTGAAATCTCCATCCTAGGAGATTTCAATGTTCACCACCAACTTTGGCTTTCATCCTCTTTCACTGACCATCCTGGTGAACAAGCCTACAACTTTGCTATCCTCAACGACCTAGAGCAGTTGGTCCAGCACCCTACACGTATTCCCGACCGCCTTGGAGATCGGCCCAACATTCTAGACCTCTTCCTTACCTCAAACCCTTCTGCTTATTCTGTCAAACTGTTCTCTCCGTTGGGCTCCTCCGATCACGTTCTTATTTCTGGGCCGGTATCCACGAAAGTGTCTTAGGCCGATGCCGTCGTCCATAGCAAAATAAAATGGCGGCTATCGTGCCTAACTTGCCTGACGTCGTACATAAAATTTTTCGACGGCCCTAACATCGTGCTTAGCGGTAAAACAGGCTGGACCCTGTCTTACCAGCCCTTAAGGACGATGGATTTGAACGTAAACAAGCATGTCACTATAGGTTAGGTTAGGCTAAGGTCTAGGTTAGGTTAGTTAGGTTAAGTATCATTCGCACATATGTTAAATTTAACCAATGGTAAATATTAACATATACATCATATGTGCAGATAGCAATAGAAGCACTAATGGTTGTACTGTTATGCACACAACACAGAAATGTGACTGTTGTCTTGTGCAACGACTTAGAAACAGCACCCTAGGGAATTTCCCCAAGAGTGTTATTTCTGTTAAAATACAACCATTTGTGCATTTCTTATTGCTAAATATCACCTTCTTTAAGTATTGTAGCTAAACTCAAACCCCATCTTCAACCTCACAATCACGCACTCGTAACCGTTGGTAGCCCGCTGAACACTTTGCACAAAAAAGGGTATAGAAGAAGTGTCTGAAAAACATGTCTTATTTCAAGTGGTGCACTTCTTTTTCGTCTTAGGGCATATTACCGTAACTTAACAAAAACCAAAGGAATTAATCGAGAAAGGGTGAAGTGACTCAACCGAGTGGGCAAACTGACTCCACCATGTGAACGAATTGACTAACTTATACTGGAATGATCTTTTCAAGTTTTCCTATAAAATACCATTAAGCAATATTTTTAATACCTTCAAGCCTTACCTGGTATTGTAGGACAGGAGGAGATCTGGTAGAGTTGGAACACACAACGCCGAAGGCAGGTTGTACAGTATAGGACGTGAGGCTGGTGACTGAGCTGGTGACTGTTTGTTTACACAAATTCTCGTTTCCAACGGGAATGTATTTTAATATTTTTCTTTTCCAAGAAATACTGTCATTCACTCCGTGTTATTTGGTCAAAAATTGTATTGTAAAATTATTAAAATAAAAAACAAAGAAAATGTAAGTATAACTATGTTTTATTTAACATGATTCATGTCGAAATTTTGCTCGCTGTGCGTTCTAGCGAGACGAGCGACATCAACAGAGAATGGTCTAAGCACGATAAGTTACGACGGCCCTAACTCGTTGACCATAAGCTATGTATGATTTTGTGCTTAAGTACCATCGGCCTTAGACACTTTCGTGGATATGAGCCCTGCATCCTGTCCTATTGCTCCTGTACACCCTCTGGACCCACCGAAGAGGCGATGCTTCTGGCATTTTGCTTCAGCTCGGTGGGACGACCTGAGGATGTACTTTTCCGATTTCCCGTGGAATGATTGTTGCTTCCAGGATAGAGACCCCTCTGTGTGTGCTCAGCGCATCACAGAGGTGATTGTCTCTGGAATGGAGGCATACATTCCTCGTTCTTTCTCTACTCCTCACGCTAAAAAGCCTTGGTTTAATCACGCCTGTTCTCGTGCTGTCAATGATAGAGAGGTAGCTCACAAAAGGTACCAGAGCCTTCAAACTAATGCTAATTATGAACTTTACATTTCTGCCCGAAATCGTGCCAAATCTATTCTCCGACTAACCAAAAATTCTTTCATTAATAGAAAATGTCAAAACCTTGCTTTCTCTAACTCTTCCCGTGACTTCTGGCATCTAGCCAAAAACATCTCCTCCAACTTCACTTCTTCATCTTCCCCTCCACTCCTCAGTCCTGACGGCAACACTGCCGTCTCATCTATCTCTAAGGCTGAACTCTTCTCTCAAACTTTTTCTAAAAACTCCACTCTGGACGATTCTGGGCATATTCCTCCTACTCATCCCCCCTCTGACTCCTTTATGCCTGTCATAAAGATTCTTCAAAATGATGTTTTCTATGCCCTCTCTGGCCTCAATCCTCAGAAGGCTTATGGACCTGATGGAGTGCCTCCTATTGTCCTTAAAAACTGTGCCTCCGTGCTGTCACCCTGCCTGGTCAAACTCTTTCGCCTCTGCCTCTCAAAATCTACCTTTCCTTCTTGCTGGAAGTATGCCTTCGTACAGCCTGTGCCTAAGAAGGGTGACCGCTCCAATCCCTCAAACTACCGTCCTATAGCTTTACTTTCTTGTCTATCTAAAGCTTTTGAATCAATCCTTAACCGGAAGATTCAAAGGCACCTTTCCACTTCTGACCTTCTATCTAATCGCCAGTATGGGTTCCGCAAGGGGCGTTCTACTGGTGATCTCCTAGCCTTCTTAACTGACTCTTGGTCATCCTCTCTTCGCCGTTTCGGTGAAACTTTTGCTATTGCGCTGGACATATCAAAAGCTTTTGATAGGGTCTGGCACAAATCTTTGCTTTCTAAACTACCCTCCTACGGTTTCTATCCTTCTCTCTGTACCTTTATCTCCAGTTTCCTTTCTGACCGTTCTATTTCTGCCGTGGTAGACGGTCACTGTTCTTTCCCTAAATCTATTAACAGTGGTGTCCCACAGGGTTCTGTCCTATCTCCCACTCTTTTTCTGTTGTTCATTGATGATCTTCTTTCCAAAACGAACTGTCCTATCCATTCTTACGCCGATGATTCCATTCTACATTACTCAACTTCTTTTAATAGAAGACCCACCCTTCAGGAACTTAACGACTCAAGGCTGGAGGCTGCAGAACGCTTAGCCTCAGACCTTACTATTATTTCCGATTAGGGCAAGAAGAACCTGGTGTCCTTCAACGCCTCAAAAACACAGTTTCTCCACCTATCCACTCGACACAATCTTCCAAACAACTATCCCCTATTCTTTGACAACACCCAGCTATCACCTTCCTCAACACTAAACATCCTCGGTCTATCCTTAACTCAAAATCTCAACTGGAAACTTCATATCTCATCTCTTACTAAATCAGCTTCCTCGAGGCTGGGCGTTCTGTACCGTCTCCGCCAGTTCTTCTCCCCTGCACAGTTGCTGTCCATATACAGGGGCCTTGTCTGCCCTCGTATAGAGTATGCATCTCATGTGTGGGGGGGCTCCACTCACACAGCTCTTCTGGACAGAGTGGAGGCTAAGGCTCTTCGTCTCATCAGCTCTCCTCCTCATACTGATAGTCTTCTACCTCTTAAATTCCGCCGCAATGTTGCCTCTCTTTCTATCTTCTATCGATATTTCCACGCTGACTGCTCTTCTGAACTTGCTAACTGCATGCCTCCCTCCCTCCCGCGGCGCCGCTGCACTCGACTTTCTACTCATGCTCATCCCTATACTGTCCAAACCCCTTATGCAAGAGTTAACCAGCATCTTCACTCTTTCATCCCTCACGCTGGTAAACTCTGGAACAATCTTCCTTCATCTGTATTTCCTCCTGCCTACGACTTGAACTCTTTCAAGAGGAGGGTATCAGGACACCTCTCCTCCTGTATTTGATCTTCCTTTCGGCCACCTCTTTTGTTTTACTTTAGGAGCAGCGAGTAGCGGGTTTTTTTTTTATTATTGTTTTCTTTTTTTGTGTGCCCTTGAGCTGCCTCCTTTGTTGTAAAAAAAAAAAAAAGATCTCTTTTAATACAAATTTAAATTATTGTATGTGCATTTTGTATATTTATTTCAATAGAAATTTAAATATTTTATGTGTATTTTGTTATATATATTTTTATAAAAAAAATGCGCTATTTTATGGGAATTTTGCATCTTTATTTTCATGCAAATTTACATTATTTTATTAATATTCTGTGCATTTATTTTGATACGATTTTACATTATTCTATTTGTTTTTTGTATATATTTTTTTATACATATTTACATTATTTAATGTGTATCTTGCATATATATTTTTTTACAAATTTATTATCTATTATCTATTTTCATACAAATACACATACTTTTCATGATATTTTTTTATTTATTTTGACACGAATTTACATTATTTAATATGTATTTTGTATATATATTTTTATACGTATTTACATCATTTCATGTGTATTTTGTATATATATTTCTATAGAAATCTACGTTATTTTATGTGTATTCGTATATATATTTTGAAACAATTTACATTGTTTTATGTGTATTTTGCATATATTTTCAATAGAAATTTACCTTATTGTATGTGCATTTTGTATATTAATTTTAATAGAAATTTGATTATTCTGTGTGTATTTTTGTATATGTATTTTTATAAAAATATGCTTTATTTTATTGGTATTTTGCATCTCTATTTTCATACAAATTTACATTATTTTATTGATATTCTGTGTATTTTATTTTCATAAAAATTTACGTTATTTTATTGTGTGTATTCGAATATATTTTGATACAAATTTTATACAAATTCATATTATTTTATGTGTATTTGTATATACATTTTCATACAAATTTATATTATTTTATGTGTATTTTTACATATATTTCATTACAAATATACCTTATTTTATGTTTATTTTGTATATTTATTTCATTCAATTTTAAATTATTTAATGTGTATATCTGTATTTGTATTTAGGTTATTTTATGTGTATTTTCTCTATATATTTTCTTCTCAAATTATATTATTTTATTGGTATTTTCTTAATTTAACTCGATACGAGTTTAGATTATTTCATAGGTATTTTTTATACATATTTTTATACTCATTTACGTTATCTAATGTGTGTTTTGTATTTATTTTTTTGTTGCAAATTTATTTGATGTGCATTTTTGTACATATATTTTTTATAGAAATTTGCGTTATTTTATGTGTATTTTTATGTTTTCTCATACAAATTTACATTATTTTATTGGTATTTTGTTTATTTATTTTGATACGAATTACATGATTATATGTGTGTTTTGTACATATTTTTTATACGTATTTACATTATTTAATGTGTATTTTGTTTATATATTTTTATACAAATTTACGTTATTATATGTGTATTTGTATAAATATTTTTATACAAATTTACTTTATTTTATGTATTTTGTATATATATTTCAATTCAAATTTAGCTTATTTTGTGTGTATTTTGTATATCTATTTTCATACAAATTTAATTACTTCTGTGTATTTTTGTATATAGTTTTATATAAATTTACGTTATTTTATGTGTATTTTGTATATTTATATTTATACAAAAACACATTCTTTTTTTGGTATTTTGTTAATTTCATTTGATACGAATTTACATTATTCTATGTGTATTATGTATACATTTTTTTATACGTATTTACTTAATTTTATGTGTATTTTGTATATATACCTTTATGGAGATCTACTTTATTTTATGTGTATTCGTATATATATTTTGAAGCAAATTTACATTGTTTCATATGTATTTTGCATATCTATTTCAATACAAATTTACCTTATTGTATCTATATTTTGTATCTTTATTTTAATACAAATTTAATTTTTTATGTGTATTTTGGTATGTTTATTGAAAAAAAAAAAAGCGTTATTGTATGGGTATTTTGCTTCTTTATTTTCATACAAATTTACATTATTTTGCATATCTATTTCAATACAAATTTACTTTATTGTATGTGCATTTTGTATATTTATTTTAATACAAATGAAATTATTTTATGTGTATTTTTGTATATATATTTTTATGCATATATGCGTTATTATATGGGTATTTTGCATCTTTATTTTCTTACAAATTTACAATATTTTATTGATATTCTGTTTATTTATTTTGAAACGATTTTACATTATTCTATGTGTATTTTTATATATATTTTGATACGATTTTACATTATTCTATTTGTGTTTTGTATATATATTTTTTATACATATTTACATTATTTAATTTGTATTTTGTATATATATATATATATATATATATATATATATATATATATATATATATATATATATATATATATATATATATATATATATATATATATATATATATATATATATATATATATATATATATTTCATACAAATTAACGTTATTTTAAGTGTATTTGTTTATGTATTGTCATTCAAATTTCCATCATTTTATGTGTAATTTGTATATGTATTTCAATACAAATTTACCTAATTTTATGTGTATTTTGTATATTTATTTTCATACAAACACTTTACATTATTTAATGTGTATTTTGTAAATATATTTTTATACGTATTTACGTCATTTCATGTGTATTTTGTATATATATTCCTATAGAAAATACGTTATTTTATGTCTATTCGTATAAATATTTTGAAACAAATTTACACTGTTTTATGTGTATTTTGCATATTTTTTCAATACAAATTTACCTTATTGTATGTGCATTTTGCATCTTTATTTTCCTACAAATATACATTATTTTATTGATATTCTGTGTATTTATTTTGATACGATTTTACATTACGTATGTATTTTTAATGTATATTTTCATAGAAATTTACTCTATTTTATTTGTAATTGTATATATATTTTGATACAAATTTACATTATTTATGTGTATTTTGTATATATATTTTATACAATTGTACGTTATTTTATGTGTATTTGTTTTCATTTCATAGAAATTTACATTATTTTAAGTGTATTTTGTACATGTATTTAAATACAAATTTAACTTTTTTTTTTTTGTTCATATTTTTATAAATATTTTCGTTATTTTATGTGTATTTTGTATATTTATTTTCCTACAAATATACGTCCTTTTATCGGAATTTTGTTTATTTATTTTGATACGAGTTTACATTGTTTTAGGTGTATTTGGTATATATATTTTTATACTTATTTACATCATTTTATATGTATTTTGTATGTATATTTTCATAGAAATTTACTATATTTTATTTGTATTCGTAAATATATTTTGATACAAATTTACATTATTTATGTGTATTTTGCATATCTATTTCAATACAAATTTACTTTATTGTATATGCATTTTGTATATTTATTTTAATACAAATGAAATTATTTTATGTGTATTTTTGTATATATATTTTTATGCATGTATGCGGTATTATATGGGTATTTTGCATCTTTATTTTCTTACAAATTTACAATATTTTATTGATATTCTGTTTATTTATTTTGAAACGATTTTACATTATTCTATGTGTATTTTGTATATATATTTTTATACTTATTTACATTATTTAATGTATATTTTATATAAATATATATATATATATATATATATATATATATATATATATATATATATATATATATATATATATATATATATATATATATATATATCTATATATATATATATATATATATATATATATATATATATATATATATATATATATATATATATTTACATATATATATATATTATGTTAATTTGTTTATATATTTTATATATATTATATTTTATATACTTTATTTTTGTATATGTATTTCAATATAAATTTGCCTAATTTTATATGGTTTGCATATATGTATTTTCAAACAAATTAAAATTATTTTTGTGTATTTTTGTATATATTTCTATACAAACTTTAGTTATTTTATTTGTATTTTGTATATATATTTTCCTACAAATATACATTCTTTTATTGGAATTTTGTTGATTCATTTTGATACGAGTTTATATTATTTTACGTGTATTTTGCATATATATTTTTCAACGTATTTACATTATTTTATGTGTATTTTGTATATATATTTTCATAAAAATTTATGTTATTTTATTGTGTGTATTCGTATATATTTTGAACCAAATTTACATTATTTTATGTGTATTTAGCATATCTATTTCAATACAAATTTACCTTATTGTAGGTGTATTTATTATATTTATTTTAATACAAATTTAATTATTTTTTGTGTATTTTTGTATATATATAATTTTTTTTAAATATGAGTTGTTTTATGAGTATTTTGCATCTTCATTTTCATAAATTTTTACAACATATATTTGTATAAAATATAAATATAGAAAATGCACATTAAATAATGTAATTATGTAAAATAAAATATATACAAAATACACATAGAATAATGTAAAATCGTATCAAAATAAATACACAAAATATCAATAAAATAATGGAAATTTGAATGAAAATTAAGATGCAAAATACCCATAAAATAAAGCATATTTGTATAAAAATATGTATACAAAAACACACATCAAATAATTAAGTTTTTATTAAAATAAATCCACAAAATGCACATACAATATGGTAAATTTGTATTGAAATAGATATGCACAACACACATCAAACAATTTAAATTTTTTTCAAAATATATATACGAATACACGTAAAAAAACGTAAATTTCTATAAAAATATATAAAAAAAACACAAAATGATGTCAATACTTTTAAAAATATATATACAAAATACACATAAAATAACGTAAATTCGTACCAAAATAAATAAACAAAATACCAATAGAAGAATGTGAGTTTGTATGATAATAAATAAACAAAATACACATCAAATAACGTAAATTTGTATAAAACTATATAAAAAAATACACAAAAGTAATTTAAATTTGTATGAAAATACATATACAAAATATGCATAAAATAAAGTAAATTTGTATTGAAATATATATACAAATTACATAAAATAATGTAAATTTGTATCAAAATATTTAAAGAAATACGCATAAAATAAGGTAAATTTGTTTTAAAATATATAAACATTAAACATTAAATAATGAAAATACGTATACAAAATATATACAAAATACACATATAATAATGTAAATTCGTATCAAAATACATAAACAAAATACCAATAAAAAAATGTAGATTTGTATGAAAAAATACATACAAAATACACATAAAATAATTTAAAATTTAGGTACAAAAAATACACTTAAAATAATGTAAATTTGTATAAAAAACAACAACACAAATGCACTTAAAATGAAATAAAATTGTATTAAAAATATATATACAAAACACACGTTAAATAATGTAAATGCGTATAAAAATATGTATAGAAAATACACATGAAATAATCTAAACTCGTATCGAAATAAATGAACAAAATACCAATAATATAATGTAATTTTGAATAAAAATATATATAGAAAATACACATAAAATAAAGTAAATACAAATAAATATATACACATTATTTTATGTGTATTTTGTATATATATTTTCATAAAAATTTACGTTATTTTATTGTGTGTATTCTTATATATTTTGATACAAATTTTATACAAATTCATGTTATTTTATGTGTATCTGTATATATATATATATATATATATATATATATATATATATATATATATATATATATATATATATATATATATATATATATATATATATATATATATATATATATATATATTTTCATACAAATTTATTTTATTTTATGTGTATTTTTGTATATACTTCATTGCAAATTTACCTTATTTTATGTTTATTTTGTATATTTATTATATTCAATTTAATATTATTTTATGTGTATATTTGTATTTGTATTCAGGTTATTTTATGTTTATCTTCTATATATATTTTCACCAAAATTACATTATTTTATTGGTATTTTGTTAATTTAATTCGATACGAATTTAGATTATTTCATAGGTATTTTGTATACATATTTTTATACGCATTTACATTATTTAATGTGTGTTTTGTATATATATTTTTATGCAAATTTACTTTATTTTATGTGCATTTTTGTGCATATATTTTAATAGAAATTTGCGTTATTTTATGTGTATGTTGTATATGTTTCCTCATACAAATTTACATTAATTTATTGGTATTTTTTTTTATATGAATTACATGATTATATGTGTATTTTGTACATATTTTTTTATACATATTTAGCTTATTTTATGTGTATTTTGTTTATATATTTTTAAACAAATTTAATTACTTTTTTGTATTTTTGTATATAGTTTTATATAAATTTACGTTATTTTATGTGTATTTTGTATATTTATATTTATACAATTACACATTCTTTTATTGGTATTTTGTTTATTTATTTTGATACGTATTTACATTATTTTATGTGTATTTTGTATACATTTTTTATACGAATTTACTTCATTTTATGTGTATTTTGTATATATTTTTTTTATAGAAATCTACGTTATTTTATGTGTATTCGTATATATATTTTGTAACAAATTTACATTATTTTATATGTATTTTGCATATCTATTTCAATACAAATTTACCTTATTGTATGTGCATTTTGTATTTTTATTTTAATACAAATTCAAATATTTCATGTGTATTTTGGTAATATATTTTAATAAAAAATGAGTAATTTTATGGGTATTTTGCATCTTAATTTTCATACAAATTTACTTTATTTTATCAATATTCTGTGTATTTATTTTACATTATTCTATTTGTGTTTTGTATGTATTTTTAATATAGATTTACATTATTTAATGTGTATTTTGTATATATATTTTATGCAAATTTACGTTATTTTAATTGTATTTGTTTATATATTTTCACTCATATTTATCTTATTTTAAGTGTATTTTGTATATGTATTTCAATACAAATTTACCTAATTTTATGAGTATTTTGTATATTTATTTTCATTCAAATTTAAATTATTTTTTGTGTATTTTTCTATATAGTTTTATACAAATTTAGGTTATTTCATGTGTATTTTGTATATCTATTTTCATACAAATACACATTCTTGTATTGATATTTTGTTTATTTATTATGACGCGAGTTTACATTATTTAATGTGTATTTTGTATCTATATTCTTATACGTATTTTCATCATTTCATGTGTATTTTGTATATATATTTCTATAGAAATCTACGTTATTTTATGTGTATTTGTATATATATTTTGAAACAAATTTACACTATTTTATGTGTATTTTGCATGTTTTTTCAATACAAATTTACCTTATTGTATGTGCATTTTGTATATTAATTTTAATACAAATTTAATTATTTTATGTGTATTTTTCGGTATTCATTTTTATAAAAATGTGCTTTATTTTATAGGTATTTTGCATCTTTATTTTCATACAAATTTACATTATTTTATTGATATTCCGCGTTTTTATTTTGATTCGGTTTTACATTATTCTATGTGTATTTTGTGTATATATTTTATGCAGATGTACGTTACTTTATGTGTATTTGTTATCATTTCATACAAATTTACATTATTTTATGTGTATTTTATACATGTATTTAAATACAAATTTAACTAATTATATGTGTATTTTGTATATCTATTTTCATACAAATTGAAATTATTTTCTCTGTATTTTTGTTGTATATATATATTTTCATATAAATTTACTTTATTTTATGTGTATTTTGTACATATATTTCGTTACAAATTTACCTTATTTTATGTTTATTTTGTATATTTATTTAATTTAATATTAAAATATTTTATGTGTATATTTGTATTTGTATTTAGGTTATTTTATGTGTATTTTCTATGTATATTTTCATCCAAAAATTACATTATTTTATTGGTATTTTGTTAATTTAATTCGATAAGAATTTAGATTATTTCATAGGTATTTTGTATACATATTTTTATACGCATTTACATTATTTAATGTGTGTTTTGTATATATATTTTTATGGAAATTTACCTTATATTATGTGCATTTTTGTACATATATTTTTATTGAAATTTTCGTTCTTTTATGTGTATTTTGTATATGTTTTTTCATATAAATTTACATTATTTTATTGGTATTTTGTTTATTTATATTGATACTAATTACATTATTATATGTGTATTTTATACATATCTTTTGTACGTATTTACATTATTTAATGTGTATTTTGTTTATATATTTTTATACAAATTTACGTTATTATATGAGTATTTGTATAAATAGTTTGATACAAATTTACATTATTTTATGAATTTTGTATATATATTTCAACTCAAATCTAGCTTATTTTAAGTGTATTTTGTATTTTCATACAAATTTAATTAATTCTTTGTATTTTTTATGAAGTTTTACACAAATTTACGTTATTTTATGTGTATTTTGTATATTTTTATTTATACAAATACTCATTCTTTTATTGGTATTTTGTTTATCTATTTTGATACCAAACTACATTATTTTATGTGTATTTTGTATACATTTTTTTATACGTATTTACCTCATTTTATGTGTATTTTGTATATATATATATATATATATATATATATATATATATATATATATATATATATATATATATATATATATATATATATATATATATATATATATATATATATATATATATATATATATATATATATATATATATATATATATATATATATATATATATATATATATATATTTTTTAGAATTCAAATATCGTTTAGGTGGTTTGGTATATATATTTTGAAACACATTGACATTGTTTTATATGTATTTTGCAAATCTATTTCAATACAAATTTACCTTTATGAATGTGCTTTTTGAATATTTATTTTAATATATATATATATATATATATATATATATATATATATATATATATATATATATATATATATATATATATATATATATATATATATATATATATATATATATATATATATATATATATATATATATATATATATATATATATATATATATATATATAAATGAGTTATTTTATGGGTTTTTTGCATCTTTGTGTATTCATATATATATTTTGATACAAAGCTACATTATTAATGTGTATTTTGCATATCTATTTCAATACAAATTTACTTTATTGTATGTGCATTTTGTAAATTTATTTTAATACAAATTAAATTATTTTATGTGTATTTTGTATGTATATTTTATTTTGTGTATATTTTATATATATATATATATATATATATATATATATATATATATATATATATATATATATATATATATATATATATATATATATATATATATATATATATATATATATATATATATATGTGTATATATATATTATACATATTTACATTATTTAATGTTTATTTTGTATATATATTTTTTTCAAATTTACGTTATTTTATGTGTATATGTTTATATATTTTCATACAAATTTACATTATTTTATGTGTATTTTGTATATGTATTTTAATACAAACATGCATAATGTTATGTGTATTTTGCATATTTATTTTCAAACATATTTAAATAATTTTTTTATTTTTTTGTATATATTTTTTATACAAATTTTTGTTATTTTATTTGTATTTTGTATATATATTTACCTTCATATATACATTCTTTAATTGGAATTTGTTTTATTTATTTTGATACGAATTTACATTATTTTATGTGTATTTTGTATATACATTTTCCTACGTATTTACGTTATTTTATGTGTATTTTGTATATATATTTATATAAAATAATTACGTTATTTTATTGTGTGTATTCGTATATAATTTGATACAAATTTTATACAAATTCATGTTAATTTATGCGTATTTGTATATATATTTTCATACAAATATACATTATTTTATGTGCATTTTTACATATATTTCATTACAAATCTACATTATTTTATGTTTATTTTGTATATTTATTTCATTAAATTTTAAAATATTTCTTGGGAATATTTGTATTTGTATTTAGGTTATATTATGTGTATTTTCTATATATATTTTCATCCAAATTACATTATTTTATTGGTATTTTGTTAATTTAATTCGATACGAACTTATATTATTTCATAGGTATTTTGTATACATATTTTTATACCTATTTACATTATTTAATGTGTGTTTTGTATATTCATTTTTATGTAAATTTACTTTATTTTATGTGCATTTTTGTACATATATTTTTATTGAAATTTGCGTTATTTAATATGTATTTTGTATATGTTTTCTCATACAATTACATTATTTTATTGGTATTTTGTTTATTGATTTTGATACGAATTACATGATTATTTTTATATTTTGTATATATATTTTTTTATACGTATTTACATTATTTAATGTGTATTTTGTTTATATATTTCTGTACAAATTTACGTTATTATATGTGTATTTGTATAAATATTTTGATACAAATTTACATTATTTTATGTGTGTTGTATATATATTTCAACTCAAATTTAGCTTATTTTATGTGTATTTTGTATATCTATTTTCATACAAATTTAATTACTTTTGTAGATTTTTGTATATAGTTTTGTATAAATCTATGTTATTTTATGTGTATTTTGTATATTTATATTTATACAAATACACATTTTATTTTGATAAGAGTTTACATTATTTTATGTGTATTTTGTATACATTTTTTATACGTATTTACTTAATTTTATGTGTATTTTGTATATATATTTTTATAGAAATCTACGTTATTTTATGTGTATTCGTATACATATTTTAAAACAAATTTACATTGTTTTATATGTATTTTGCATATCTATTTGAATACAAATTTACCTTATTGTATGTGCATTTTGTATATTTATTTTAATACAAATTCAAATATTTTATTTTATTTTGTTATATATATTTTTATAAAAAAAATGCGTTATTTTATGGATATATTGCATCTTAATTTTCATACAAATTTACATTATTTTATTAATATTCTGTGTATATATTTTCATACGATTTTACATTATTCTATTTTGTTTTGTATATATATTTTTATACATATTTACATTATTTAATGTGTATATATATATATATATATATATATATATATATATATATATATATATATATATATATATATATATATATATATATATATATATATATATATATATATATATATATATATATATATATATATATATATATATATATATATATATATATATATATATATATATATATATATATATATATATATATATATATATATATATATATATATATACTATAATTATATACTATATATTCTATATACTATACGTTATTTTAAGTGTATTTGTTTATATATTTTCATTCAAATTTACATTATTTTAAGTGTATTTTGCATATTTTGTCAATACAGATCTACCTTATTGTATATGCATTTTGTATATTAATTTTAATTCAAATTTAATTATTCTATATGTATTTTTGTATATGTATTTTTATAAAAATATGCTTTATTTTATGGGTATTTTGCATCTTTATTTCATACAAATTTACGTTATTTTAATGATATTCTGTGTATTTATTTTGATACAATTTTACATTATTCTATGCGTATTTTGTATATATATTTTATACAAATGTACGTTACTTTATGTGTATTTGTTTTCATTTCATACAAATTTCCATTATTTTATGAGTATTTTGTACATGTATTTAAATACAAATTTAACTAATTATATGTGTATTTTGAATATCTATTTTCATACAAATTGAAATTATTTTTGTGTAGTTTAGTATATATTTTTATATAAATTTTCGTTATTTTATGTGTATTTTGTATATTTATTTTCCTACAATTATATGTTCTTTTATCGAAATTTTGTTTATTTATTTTGAAAAGAATTTACATTATTTGAGGTATATTTGGGGTATATATTTTTATACTCATTTACATCATTTTATATGTATTTTGTGTGTATATTTTCAGAGAAATTTACTCTATTTTATGAGTTTATTTTATTATTATATTTTATGTGTATTTATTATATTTATATTTATACAAATACACATTCTTTTATTAGTATTTTGTTTATTTATTTTGACACGAGTTTACATTATTTTATATGTATTTTGTATACATTTTTTATATGTATTTACCTCATTTTATGTGTATTTTGTATATATATTTTTTAGAGAAATCTATGGTATTTTATGTGTATTCGTATATATATTTTGAAACAAATTTACATTGTTTTATATGTATTTTGCATATCTATTTCAATACAAATTTACCTTATTGTATCTATATTTTGTATCTTTATTTTAATACAAATTCAAATATTTTATGTGTGTTTTGGTATATATATTTTTATAAAAATATGCGCCATTTTATGGGTATTTTACATCTTAATTTCCATACAAATTTACATTATTTTAATAATATTCTGTGTATTTATTTTGATACGATTTTACATTATTCTATTTGTGTTTTGTATATATTTTTTTTATACATATTTACATTATTTTATATGTATTTTGTAGATGTATTTCAATACAAATTTACCTAATTTTATGTGTATTTTGTATATTTATTTTCATACAAATTTGAATTATTTTTGTGTATTTTTGTATATAGTTTTATACAAATTTAGGTTATTTTATGTGTATTTTGTATATCTATTTTCATACAAATACACATTCTTTTATTGATATTTTGTTTATTTATTTTGACGCGAATTTACATTATTTAATGTGTATTTTGTATATATATTTTTCTACGTATATATACGTATTTACACATAAAATCTACGTTATTTTATGTGTATTCGTATATAGATTTTTAAACAAATTTACACTGTTTCATGTGTATTTTGCATATTTTTTCAATACAAATCTACCTTATTGTATATGCATTTTGTATATTAATTTTAATACAAATTTAATTATTCGATGTGTATTTTTGTATCAGTATTTTTATAAACATATGCTTTATTTTATGGGTATTTTGCATCTTTTTTTTCATACAAATTTACCTTATTTTATTGATATTCTGCTCATTCATTTTGATACGAATTGTCATTATTCTATGTGTATTTTGTATATATTTTTCATACAAATTTACGTTATTTTAAGTGTATTTGTTTATATATTTTGACACAAATTTACAATATTTTATGGGTATTTTGTATATATATTTCAAAAGAAATTTACCTAGTTTTATGTGTATTTTGTATATCTATTTTCATAGGTACTCAAATTATTTCTATGTATTTTTATATATATTTTAATACAAATTTTAGTTATGTTATGTGTCTTTTGTAAAATTATTTTCATTCAAATATATATTATTTTATTGGTGTTTTGTTGATTTATATTGATACGAATTTACATTTTTTTATATATACTTTGTATATATATTTTTAGACGCATTTACATTATTTAATATTTATTTAAAATATATATTTTTATACAAATTCATGGTATTTTATGTGTATTTGTATATATATTTTCATATAAATTTACATTATTTTATGTGTATTTTGTACTTATATTTTATTACAAATCTACCTTATTTTATGTTTATTTTGTAAGTGTATTTTCTATATTTATATATATCCAATTACACATTCTTTTATTGGTATTTTGTTTATTTATTTTAATTCGAATTTACATTATTTTATGTGTATTTTGTATACATTTTTTTGTATTTATTTACTTAATTTTATGTGTATTTTGTATATATATTTTTAAAGAAATCTATGTTATTTTATTTGTATTCGTATATATATTTTGAAACAAATTTACATTGTTTTATATGAATTTTTGCATATCTCTTTCAATACAAATGCATTTTGTATATTTATTTCAATACAAATTTAAATATTTTATGTGTATTTTGGTATATATATTTTTTATAAGAAATGCGCTATTTTATGAGAATTTTGCATCTTTATTTTCATACAAATTTACATTATTTTATTAATATTCTCTGCATTTATTTTGATACGATTTTACATTATTCTATTTGTGTTTTGTATATATATTTTTTATACATATTTACATTATTTAATGTGTATCTTGCATATATATTTTATACAAATTTATTATCTATTATCAATTTTCTTCCAAATACACATTCTTTTCCTGATATTTTGTTTATTTATTTTGACACGAATTTACATTAATTAATATGTATTTTGTATATATATTTTTATACGTATTTACATTACTTAATGTGTATTTTGTATATTTATTTTTATAGAAATTTACGTTATTTTATGTGTATATATATATATATATATATATATATATATATATATATATATATATATATATATATATATATATATATATATATATATATATATATATTTTTCAAAAAAATTAAAATTTTTTATATTTATTTTTAATATATATTTCAATACAAATTTAAATTAATTAATGAGCATTTTTTATATTTATTTTAATACAAATTTAAATATTTTATGTGTATTTTGGTATATATATTTTAATAAAAAATTATTTTATGAGTATTTTGCATCTTTATTTTCATACAAATTTACATTATTTTATTGATATTCTGTGTATTTATTTTGATACGAGTTTACATTATTCTATTTGTTTTTTGTATATACTTTTTTATACATATTTACATTATTTAATGTGTATGTATTTGTATATATGTTTTATACAAATATTTTTATTTTTAGTTTATTTTTTTATATATTTTCATTCTAATTTACACTATTTGATGTGTATTTTGTATATATATTTCAGTACAAATTTACCTTATTTTATGTGTATTTTGTATACCCATTTTCCTACAAATTTAAATTATTTTTGTGTTTTTTTGTATATATTTTTATACAAATTTGCGTTATTTTATGTACGCATTTACATTATTTAATGTGTGTTTTGTATATATTTTTATAAAAATTTATTATTTTATGTGCATTTTGTACATATATTTTATACAAATTTGCATTATTTGTATATTTTTTCTTACAAATTTATATTATTTTATTGGTATTTTGTTTATTTATTTTTCTACGAATCTACATTATTATATGTGTATTTTGTATATATTTTTTATACGTATTTACATTATTTAATGTGTATGTTGTTTATATATTTTGATACAAATTTACTTTATTTTATGAATTTTGTATATATATTTTGATACAAATTTACATTATTTTATGTATTTTGTATATATATTTCAATTCAAATTTAGCTTATTTTATGTGTATTTTGTATATCTATTTTCATACAAATTTAATTACTTTTCTGTATTTTTGTATATAGTTTTATACAAATTTACGTTATTTTATGTGTATTTTGTATATTTATATTTATACAAATACACATTCTTTTATTGGTATTTTGTTTATTTATTTTGATACGAATTTACATTATTTTATGTGTATTTTGTATACATTTTTTTATACGTATTTACTTAATTTTATGTGTATTTTGTATATATTTTTATAGAAATCTACGTTATTTTATGTGTATTCGTATATATATTTTGAAACAAATTTACATTGTTTTATATGTATTTTGCATATCTATTTCAATACAAATTTACCTTATTGTATGTGCATTTTGTATATTTATTTTAATACAAATTTAAATATTTTATGTGTATTTTTGTATATATATTTTTATAAAAAATGCGTTATTTTATGGGTATTTTGCATCTTTATTTTCATACAAATTTACATTATTTTATTAATATTCTGTGTATTTATTTTGATACGATTTTACATTATTCTATTTGTGTTTTGTATATATTTTTTATACATATTTACATTATTTAATGTGTATTTTGTATATATATTTTATACAAATTTACGTTATTTTAAGTGTATTTGTTTATATATTTTCATTCAAATTTACATTATTTCATGTGTATTTTGTATATGTATTTCAATACAAATTTACCTAATTTTATGTGTATTTTGTATATTTATTTTCATACAAATTTAAATTATTGTGTGTTTTTGTATATAGTTTTATACAAATTTAGGTTATTTTATGTGTATTTTGTATATCTATTTTCATACAAATACACATTCTTTTATTGATATTTTGTTTATTTATTTTGACGCAAATTTACATTATTTAATGTGTATTTTGTATATATATTTTTATACGTATTTACATCATTTCATGTGTATTTTGTATTTATATTTCTATAGAAATCTACGTTATTTTATGTGTATTCGTATATATATTTTTAAACAAATTTACATTTTTTATGTGTATTTTGTATATTCTTTCAATACAAACTTACCTTATTGTATGTGCATTTTGTGTATTAATTTTAATACAATTTTAATTATTCTATGTGTATTTTTGTATATATATTTTATAAAAATATACTTTATTTTATGTGTATTTTGCATCTTTATTTTCATACAAATTTACATTATTTTATTGATTTTCTTCTCATTTATTTTGATACGATTTTACATTATTCAATGTGTACTTTTTATATATTTTCATACAAGTTTTCGTTTTTTTATGTGTATTTGTTTATCTATTTTGATACAAATTTACAATATTTTATGGGTATTTTGTAGTTATATTTCAAAAGAAATTTACCTAATTTTATGTGTATTTTGTATATCTATTTTCATACAAATTTAAATTATTTATTGTGTTTTTTTGTATATATTTTTATACATATTTTAGTTATTATATGTGTATTTTGTATATATTTTTTCATAAAAATTTACATTATCTAATTTGGTATTTTGTTTATTTATTTTGATACGAATTTACATTATTATATGTGTATTTTAAATATATATTTCTATACGTATTTACATTATTTAATATGTATTTTGTATATATATTTTTATACATATTTACGTTATTTTATGTGTATTTATATATATTTTTTTATACAAATTTGCATTATTTTATGCGTATTTGTATATATATTTCATTACAAATTTACATTATTTTATGTTTAATTTGTATGTGTATTTTTTACATTTATATTTATACAAAAACACATTCTTTTATTGGTATTTTGTTTATTTATTTTGATTCGAATTTACATTATTTTATGTGTATTTTGTTTACATTTTTTTAAACGTATTTACTTAATTTTATGTGTATTTTGTATATATATTTTTATAGAAATCTACGTTATTTCATGTGTATTCGTATATATATTTTGGAAGAAGTTTAAATTGTTTTATATGTATTTTGCATATCTATTTCAATACAAATTTACCTTATTGTACGTACATTTTGTATATTTATTTTAATACAAATTCAAATATTTTATGTGTATTTTGTTATATATATTTTTATAAAAAAAAGCGTTATTTTATGGGTATTTTGCATCTTAATTTTCATAAAAATTTACTTCATTTTATTAACATTCTGTGTATTTATTTTTAAACGATTTTACATTACTCTATTTGTGTTTTGTATATATTTTTTTTATACATATTTGCATTATTTAATGTATATTTTGTATATATATTTTATACAAATTTACATCATTGTAAGTGTATTTGTTTATATATTTTCAATCAAATTTACATTATTTTATGTGTATTTTGTATATGTATTTCAATACAAATTTACCTAATTTTATGTGTATTTTGTATATTTATTTTCATACAAATTTAAATTATTTTTGTGTATTTTTGTATATAGTTTTATACAAATTTACGTTATTTTATGTGTATTTTGTATATGTATTTTCATACAAATACACATTCTTTTATTGATATTTTCTTTATTTATTTTGACACGAATTTACATTATTTAATGTGTATTTTGTATATATATTTTTATACGTATTTACATCATTTCATGTGTATTTTGTATATATATTTCTATAGAAATCTACGTTATTTTATGTGTATTCGTATATATATTTTGAAACAAATCTACATTATTTTATGTGTATTTTGTATATATATTTCATTACAAATTTGCCTTATTTTATGTTTATTTTTATATCTATTTTCATTCAAATTCAAATTATTTTATGTGTATATATTTATTTGTATTTACGTTATTTTATGTGTATTTTCTATATATATTTTCATTCAAAATTACATTATTTTATCGGTATTTTGTTCATTTATTTCGATACGAATTTAGATTATTTCATGTGTATTTTCTATACATATTTTTATACGCATTTACATTATTTAATATGTGTTTTGTATATATATTTTTTATACAATTTTACTTCATTTTGTGTTGTTGTTTTTATACAAATTTACATTATTTTAAGTGTATTTTGTACTTTTTTTATTATAAATTTGCCTTATTTTATGTGTATTTTGTTTATTTATTTTCATACAAATTTAAAGTATTTGATGTGCGTTTTTGTCCATATATTTTTATAGAAATTTGCGTTATTTTATGTGTATTTTGTATATATTTTTTCAACAAATTTACATTTTTTTATTATTATTTTGTTTATGTATTTTGATACGAATTTACATTATTATATGTGTATTTTGTATATATTTTGTATACGTATTTTCATAATTTAATGTGTATTTTGTTTATATATTTTAAAACAAATTTACGTTATTTTATGCGTATTTGTTTAATTATTTTGATACAAATATACATTATTTTATGTATTTTTTATATATATTTCAATACAAATTTAGTTTATTTTATATATATTTTGTATATCTATTTTCATACAAATTTAAATTACTTTTGTGTATTTTTGTATAGAGTTTTATACAAATTTACGTTATTTTATGTGTATTTTGTATATTTATATTCATACAAATTCACATTCTTCTATTGGTATTTTGTTTATTTATTTTGGTACGAATTTACATTATTTTATGTGTATTTTGTATATATATTTGTATACGTATTTACATCATTTTATGTGTATTTTTTATATATATTTTTATAGAAATTTACGTTTTTTCATGTTTATATATTTTGCAACAAATTTACATTGTTTGATGTGTGTTTTGCATATCTATTTCAATACAAATTTACCATATTATATGTGTATTTTGTATTTTTATTTTAATACAAATTTAATTATTTGATGTGTATTTTTGTATATATATTTTTATAAAAACGTGCTTTTTTATGATTATTTTGCATCTTTATTTTCTTACAATTTTACATTATTTTATTGATATTTTGTGTATTTATTTTGATACGATTTAACATTGTTCTTTGTGTATTTTGTATATATTTTATTTTACATATTTATATTATTTAATGTGCTTTTTCTCTATATATTTTATACTTATATACGTTACTTTATGTCTATTTGTTTATATATTTTCATACAAATTTACATTATTTTATGTGTATTTTTTTATATGTATTTCAATACAAATTTATCTGATTTATATGTATTTTGTATTTGTATTTTCAAACAAATTGAAATTATTTTTGTGTATTTTTTTATGTATTTTTATACAAATGTTAGTTATTTTATATATTATTTTGTATATTTATTTTCCTACATATATACATTCTTTTATTGAAATTTAGTTTATTGAATTTGATACGAATTTACATTATTTTAGGTGTATTTTGTATATATATTTTTATTCGTATTTACATCAATTTATGTGTATTTTTTATATATATTTTCATAGAAATTTACGCTATTTTATGTTTTCGTATACATATTTTAATACAAATTTACATTATTTGATGTGTATTTTGCATATCTATTTCAATACAAATTTATCTTATTGTATGTGCATTTTGTATATGTATTTTAATACAAATTTAATTATTTTATGTTTATTTTTGTATATCTATTTTTATACAAATATGCGTTATTTTATGGGTATTTTGCATCTTTATTTTCATAGAAATTTATATTATTTTATTGATATCCTGTTCATTTATTTTGATACGATTTTACATTATTCTATGCGTATTTTGTATATATATTTTTATACACTTTTCCATTATTTAATGTGTATTTTGTATATATATTTTATACAAATTTACGTTATTTTTTGTGTATTTGTTGATATATTTTGACACAAATTTACAATATTTTATGGGTATTTTGTATATATATTTCAAAAGAAATTTACCCCAGTTTTATGTGTATTTTGTATATCTATTTTCATATAAATTCAAATTATTTCTGGGTATTTTTGTATATATTTTAATACAAATTTTACTTATGTTATGTGTATTTTGTAGATTTATTTTCATTCAAATATATATTATTTTATTGGTATTTTGTTGATTTATTTTGATACGAATTTACATTATTTTATATGTACTTTGTATATATATTTTATACGCATTTACATTATTTAATGTATATTTTGAAAATATATTTTTATACAAATTCATGTTATTTTATGTGTATTTGTATATATATTTTCATACAAATTTACATTATTTTATGTGTATTTTGTACATATAATTCATTACAAATTTACCTTATTTTATGTTTATTTTGTATATTAATTTCATTCAATTTTAAATTATTTTATGTGTATATTTGTATTTGTATTTAGGTTATTTTATGTGTATTTTCTATATATATTTTCATCCAAAATTACATTATTTTATTGGTATTTTGTTAATTTAATTCGATACGAATTTAGATTAATTGATAGGTATTTTGTATACATATTATATACGCATTTACATTATTTAATGTGTGTTTTGTATATATATTTTTATGCAAATTTACTTTATTTTATGTGCATTTTTGTACATATATTTTTAAAGAAATTTGCGTTATTTTATGTGTATTTTGTATATGTTTTCTCATACAAAATTACATTATTTCATTGGTATTTTGTTTATTTATTTTGATACGAATTATATTATTATATGTGTATTTTGTACATATTTTTTATACGTATTTACATTATTTAATGAGTATTTTGTTTATATATTTTTATAAAAATTTACGTTATTATATGTGTATTTGTATAAATATTTTGATACAAATTTACATTATTTTATGTATTTTGTATATATATTTCAATTCAAATTTAGCTTATTTTATGTGTTTTTGTATATCTATTTTCATACAAATTTAGTTACTTTTGTGTATTTTTGTATATAGTTTTATAAAAATTTACGTTATTTTATGTGTATTTTCTATATTTATATTTATATAAATACACATTCTTTTATTGGTATTTCGTTTATTTATTTTGATACGAATTTACATTATTTTATGTGTATTTTGTATACTTAAAATAACGTAAATTTGTATGAAATATATATATATATATATATATACACATTGAATAATGTAAATATATATAAAAAAATATATACAAAACACAAATAGAATAATGTAAAATCGTATCAAAATAAATACACAGAATATTAATAAAATAATGTAAATTTGTATGAAAATTAAGATGCAAAATACCCATAAAATAACGCATTTTTTATTAAAATATATTACCAAAATACACATAAAATATTTGAATTTGTATTAAAATAAATATACAAAATGAACATACAATAAGGTAAATTTGTATTGAAAAAGATATGCAAAATACATATAAAACAATATAAATTTGTTTCAAAATATATATACGAATACACATAAAATAACGTAGATTTCTATAAAAATATATATACAAAATACACATAAAATGAAGGAAATACATATAAAAAAATGTATACAAAATACATATAAAATAATGTAAATTCGTATCAAAATAAATCAACAAAATACCAATAAAAGAATGTGTATTTGTATAAATATAAATATACAAAATACACATAAAATAACGTAAATTTATATAAAACTATATACAAAAATACACAAAAGTAATTAAACAAAATACCAATAAATTAATGTAGATTTGTATGAAAAAACATCTACAAAATACAAATAAAATAACGCAAATTTCTATAAAAATATATATACAAAAATGCACATAAAATAAAGTAAATTTGCATAAAAATATATATACAAAACACACATTAAATAATGTAAATGCGTATAAAAATATGTATACAAAATACCTATGAAATAATCTAAATTCGTATCGAATTAAATTAACAAAATACCAATAAAATAATGTAATTTTGGATGAAATTGTATATAGAAAATACACATAAAATAACCTAAATACAAATACAAATATACACATAAAATAATTTAAAATTGAATGAAATAAATATACAAAATAAACATAAAATAAGGTAGATTTGTAATGAAATATATACAAAAATACACATAAAATAATATAAATTTGTATGAAAATATATATACAAATACACATAAAATAACATGAATTTGTATAAAATTTGTATCAAAATATATAAGAATACACACAATAAAATAACGTAAATTTTTATGAAAATATATATACAAAATACACATAAAATAATGTAAATACGTAGAAAAATATATATACAAAATACACATAAAATAATGTAAATTCGTATCAAAATAAATAAACAAAAATCCAATAAAAGAATGTATATTTGTAGGAAAATATATATACAAAATACAAATAAAATAACTAAAATTTGTATAAAAATATATACAAAAATACACAAAAATAATTTAAATTTGTTTGAAAAAAGATATGCAAAATACACATAAAATTAGGCAAATTTTTATTGAAATACATATACAAAATACACATAAAATAATGTAAATTTGTATGAAAATATATAAACAAATACACATAAAATAACGTAAATTTGGATAAAATATATCTACAACATATACATTAAATAATGTAAATATGTATAAAATATATATACAAAATACACATAGAATAATGTAAAATCGTATCAAAATAAATAAACAGAATATCAATAAAATAATGTAAATTTGTATGAAAATAAAGATGCAAAATACCCATATAGTAACGCATATTTGTATAAAAATATATATACAAAAATACACATAAAATAGTTAAATTTGTATTAAAATAAATATACAAAATGCACATACAATAAAGTAAATTTGTATGGAAATAGATATGCAAAATACACATCAATAATGTAAATTTGTATCAAAATATATATATGAATACTCATAAAATAGAGTAAATTTCTATGAAAATATACATAGAAAATACATATAAAATGATGTAAATAAGTATAAAAATATATATACCAAATATACCTCAAATAATGTAAATTCGTATCAAAATAAATAAACAAAATTCCGATAAAAGAACTTATATATGTAGGAAAATAAATATACAAAATACACATAAAATAAGAAAATTTATATAAAAATATATACAAAAATATTCAAAAATAATTTCAATTTGTATAAAAATAGAAATACAAAATACATATATAATTAGTTAAATTTGTATTTAAATACATGTACAAAATACACATAAAATAATGTAAATTTGTATGAAATGAAAGCAAATACACATAAAGTAACGTACATTTGTATTAAATATATATACAAAATACACATAGAAAAATGGAAAATCGTATCAAAATAAATACACAGAATATCAATAAAATAATGTAAATTTGTATGAAAATAAAGATGCAAAATACCCATAAAATAAAGCATATTTAAAAAAAAATACATATACAAAAATACACATACAATAATAAAATTTGTATTAAAATTAATATACAAAATGCATATACAATAAGGTAAATTTGTATTGAAAAAATATGCAAAATAAACATAAAACTGTGTAAATTTGTTTCAAAATCTATATACGAATACACATAAAATAACGTAGATTTCTAAAGAAATATATATACAAAATACACATGAAATGATGTAAATACGTATAAAAATATATATACAAAATACACATTAAATAATGTAAAATCGCGTCAAAATATATAAACAAAATATCAATAAAAGAATGTGTATTTCTATGAAAATAGATATACAAAATACACATAAAATAATCTAAATTTGTATAAAATTATATACAAAAATACACAAAAATAATTTATATTTGTATGAAAAGAAATATACAAAACACACATAAAATTAGGTAAATTTGTATTGAAATACATATACAAAATACACATAAAATAATGTAAATTTGAATGAAAACATATAAACAAATTCACTTAAAATAACGTAAATTTGTATAAAATATATATACAAAATACACATTAAATAATGTAAAAATGTATAAAAAAATATATACAAAACACAAATAGAATAATGTAAAATCGTATCAAAATAAATACACAAAATATTAATAAAATAATGTAAATTTGTATGAAAATTAAGATGCAAAATACCCATAAAATAACGCCTTTTTTTTAAATATATATACCAAAACACACATAAAATATTTGAATTTATATTAAAATAAATATACAAAAGGCACATACAATAAGGTAAATTTGTATTGAAATAGATATGCTGAATACATATAAAACAATGTAAATTTGTTTCAAAATATATATACGAATACACATAAAATAACGTAGATTTCTATAAAAATACATATACAAAATACACATAAAATGAAGTAAATACGTATAAAAAAATGTATACAAAATACACATAAAATAATGTAAATTCGTATCAAAATAAATAAACAAAATACTAATAAAAGTATGTGTTTTTGTATAAATATAAATATACAAAATACACATAAAATAACGTAAATTTATATAAAACTATATACAAAAATCCACAAAAGTAATTAAATTTGTATGAAAATAGATATACAAAATACACATAAAATAAGCTAAATTTGAATTGAAATATATATACAACATACATAAAATAATGTAAATTTGTATCAAAATATTTATACAAATACACATATAATAACGTAAATTTGTATAGAGATATATAAACAAAATACACATTAAATAATGTAAATTTGTATGAGAAAACATATACAAAATACACATAAAATAACGCAAATTTCAATAAAAATATATGTACAAAAATGCACATAAAATAAAGTAAATTTGCATTAAAATAAATATACAAAACACACATTAAATAATGTAAATGCTTATAAAAATATGTATACAAAATACCTATGAAATAATCTAAACTCGTATCGAATTAAATTAACAAAATCCCAATAAAATAATGTAATTTTGAATGAAAAAAAAAAAAAAATATATATATATATATATATATATATATATATATATATATATATATATATATATATATATATATATATATATATATATATATATATATATATATATATATATATATATATATATATAGAAAATACACATAAAATAACCTAAATACAAATACAAATATACACATAAAATAATTTAAAATTGAATGAAATAAATATACAAAATAAACATAAAATAAGGTAAATTTGTAATGAAATATATGTAAAAATGCACATAAAATAACATGAATTTGTATAAAATTTGTCTCAAATTATATACGAATACACACAATAAAATAACGTAATTTTTTATGAAAATATATATGTACAAAATACACATAAAATAATGTAAATACGTAGAAAAATATATATACAAAATACACATAAAATAATGTAAATATGTAAGGTAAATATATACAAAATACACCTAGAATAATGTAAAATTGTTTCAATATAAATATACAGAATATCAATAAAGTAATGTAAAAATTTATGAAAATAAAGATGCAAAATACCAATAAAATTACTCATATTTAAAAAATATATATATACAAAAATAGACATAAAATAATTAAATTTGTATTAAAATAAATATAGAAAATACACATACAATAAGGTAAATTTTTATTGAAATAGATATGCTAATTACACATAAAATAATAAAAATTTTATCAAAACATATACGAATACACAAAATAAAATAACGTAAATTTTTATGAAAATATATATACAAAATACACATAAAATAATGTAAATACGTAGAAAAATATATATTTAAAATACACATAAAATAATATAAATTCGTATCAAAATGAATAAACAAAATTCCAATAAAAGAATGTATATTTGTAGGAAAATATATATACAAAATACAAATAAAATAAATAGATAGATATGCAAGCTACACATAAAATTTGGCAAATTTGAATTGAAATACATATACAAAATACACATTAAATAATGTAATATTGTATGAAAATATATAAACAAATACACATAAAATAACGTAAATTTGCATGAAATATATATACAAAATATATATTAAATAATGTAAATATGTATAAAAATATATATACAAAATACACATAGAATAATGTAAAATCGTTTCAAAATAAGTAAACAGAATATCAATAAAATAATGTAAATTTGTATGAAAATAAAGATGCAAAATACCCATATAATAACGCATATTTGTATAAATATATACATACAAAAAAACACATAAAATAATTGAATTTGTATTAAAATAAATATACAAAATGCACATACAATAAGTATTCGTATATATTTTGAAACAAATTTACATTGTTTTATATGTATTTTGCATATCTATTTCAATACAAATTTACCTTATTGTATGTGCATTTTGTATATTTATTGTAATACAAATTTAAATATTTTATGTGTTTTTTGGTATATATTTATATATATTTATATTATTCTATTAATATTCTGTGTATTTATTTTGATACGATTTTACATTATTCTATTTGTGTTTTGTATATATTTTTTTATACATATTTACATTATTTAATGTGTATTTTGTATATATATTTCATACAATTTTACGTTATTTTAAGTGTATTTGTTTATATATTTTCATTCAAACTTACATTATTTTATGTGTATTTTGTATATGTATTTCAATACAAATTTGCCTAATTTTATGTGTATTTTGCATATCTATTTTCAAACAAATTTAAATAATTTTTGTGTGTTTTTGTATATATTTTTATACAAATTTTAGTTATTTTATCTGTATTTTTTATATATATTTTCCAACAAATATACATTCTTTTACTGGAATTTTATCTATTTATTCTGATACGAATTTACTTTATTTTATGTGTATTTTGTATATATATATTTTTCTACGTATTTACATCATTTTATGTGTATTTTGTATATATATTTTCATAAAAATTTACTTTATTTTATTGTGTGTATTCGTATATAATTTGATACAAATTTTATACAAATTCATGTTAATTTATGTGTATTTGTATATATATACTTTCATACAAATCTACACTATTTTATGTGCATTTTTACATATATTTCAATACAAATTTAACTTATTTTATGTTTATTTTGAATATTTATTTCCTTCAATTTTAAATTATTTTATGTGTATATGTATTTGTATTTAGATATATATTTTATAAAATATTTATTTAATGAATATAAATACACAATGCACAAAAAAAATGTAAATTTGTATCAAAATATATAAACAAATACACATGGAATAACGTAAATTATTATAAGATATAAATACAAAATACGCATTAAATAATGTAAATACGTATAAAAAATATATACAAAATACACATTAAATAATGTAAATTGGTATTAAAATAAATAAACAAATTATCAGTACAATAATATAAATTTGTATGAAAATAAATAGACATAATGCACATAAAATAACGTAGATTTGTATAAAAATATATATACAAAAATCCAGATAAAATAATTTAAATTTTATTAAAATATATATATATATATATATATTAATATAAATTTATATTGAAATATATATATTTAATATATATAAAATATATGTATATATATGAAAATAAATAAACAAATACACATAAAATAACTCAAATTTGTATAAAATATATATACAAAATACATATTAAATAATGTAAATATGTATAAAAAATATATACAAAATACACATAGAATAATGTAAAATCGTATCAAAATAAATACACAGAATATCAATAAAATAATGTAAATTTTTATGAAAATAAAGATGCAAAATACCCATAAAATAACGCATATTTAAAAAAAATATATATACAAAAATACACTTAAAATAATTAAATTTGAATTAAAATAAATATACAAAATGCACATACACATTAAATAATGTAAATTTGTAAATAAAATATATACAAAATACATAAAATAATGTAAAAATTTGTAAAATACAAATAACATTTTTAAAATATATATACAAAATACAATAATTAAATTTGTATTAAAATAAATATACAAAATACACATAAAATAAGGTAAATTTGTATTGAAATAGATATACAAACACATATCAAACAATGTAAATTTGTAAATATATATGTAAATATAAAATAAAATATATACAAAATACAAATAAAATAATGTAAAAACGAACCAAAATAGATAAACAAAATATCAATAAAAAAATGTAAATTTGTATGAAAATAAATATACAAAATACACATTAAAAAATCTAAATTTTTTTTAAATATATATACAAAATACACATAAAATAATTAAATTTGTATGAAAATATAAAAAATACATACAAAATACAGCTAAATATATATATATATATATATATATATATATATATATATATATATATATATATATATATATATATATATATATATATATATATATATATATATATATATATATATATATATATATATATATATATATATATATATATATATATATAAATATATATACAATATACAAATAAGATAATGTAAACTCGGGTCAAAATAAATAAACAAAATACCAATAAAATAATGTAAATTTGTATGAAAATAAATATTCAAAATAAACATAAAATAACGCAAATTTGTATAAAACTATATACAAAATACACATAAAATAAAGTAAATTTGTATGAAAATATATATACAATAAATACATGTAAATGACATAAAATTAAGTAAATACGTCTGAAAAATGTATACAAAATACACATAAAATAATTTAAATTTGTATCAAAATAAATATACAAAATACACATAAAACAATGTGTATTTGTATAAATATATACAAAATACACATCAAATAATGTAAATTTGAATGAAAATATATAAACAAATACACTTAAAATAACGTAAATTTGTATAAAATATATATAAAAAATACACATTAAACTATGTAAATATGTTTAAAAAAATATATACAAAACATAAATAGAATAATATAAAATCGTATCAAAATAAATACACAGAATATCAATAAAATAATGTAAATTTGTATGAAAATAAAGATGCAAAATTCCCAAAAATTATCGCATTTTTAAAAAATATATATATACCAAAATACACATAAAATATTTAAATTTGTATTGAAATAAATATACAAAATGCTATACATTAAGGTAAATTTGTGTTGAAAGAGATATGCAAAATACATAAAACAATGTAAATTTGTTTCAAAATATATATACGAATACACGTATAATAACGTAGATTTCTATAAAATATATATACAAAATACATAAAATAATGTAAATACGTATAAAAATATATAAACAAAATACATATAAAAGAATGAGTATTTGAATAAATAAATATACAAAATACATAAAATAACGTAAATTTGTATAAAACTTTATACAAAAATACACGAAAGTAATAAATTTGTATGAAAATATATACATAAAACATTTAAAATAAGCTAAATTTGAATTGAAATATATATAAAATAGATAAATAATGTAAATTTGTATCAAAATATTTATACAAATACATATAATAACGTAAATTTGTATAAAATATATAAACAAAATACACATTAAATAATGTAAATAGGTATAAAATATATATACAATACACATATAATAATGTAATTTGTATCAAAATAATTAAACAAAATACCTATAAAATAATGTAAATTTGTATGAGAAAACATATACAAAATACATATAAAAGAACGTAAATTTCTATAAAATATATGTACAAAATGCACATAAAGTAAATTTTCATAAAATATATTTACAAAACACACATAAAATAATGTAAATACGTATAAAAATATGTATACAAAATACACATAAAATAATGTATTCTAATCTAATTAAATTAACAAAATACCAATAAAGTAATGTAATTTTTTGGATGAAAATATATATAGAAAATACACATAAAATAACCTAAATACAAATACAAATATACACATAAAATAATTTAATATTAAATGAAATAAATATACAAAATAAACATAAAATAAGGTAAATTTGTAATGAAATATATGTACAAAATACACATAAAATAATGTAAATTTATATGAAAATATATATACAGATACACATAAAAGACCATGAATTTGTATAAAAATATATATTCAAAATTAATATTAAATAATGTAAATGCGTAAAAAAATATATGTACAAAGTACATATAAAATAATGTAACTTCGTTTCAAATTAAATCAACAAAATACCAATAATTAATATATATTTGAATAAAAATAAATTTACAAAATACACATAACATAACTAAGATTTGTATTAAAATATATACAAAAATACATAGAAATAATTTGAATTTGTATGAAAATAGATATACAAAATACACATAAAACTAGGTAAATTTCTTTTGAAATATATATACAAAATACCCATAAAATATTGTAAATTTGTGTCAAAATATATAAACAAATACACATAAAATAACGTAAATTTGTATAAAATATATACAAAATCCACATTAAATTGATATATACAAAATACATAGAATAATGTCAAATCGTATCAAAATGAATGAGCAGAATATCAATAAATAATATAAATTTTTATAAAAAGAAAGATGCAAAATACCCATAAAATTACGCATATTTGTATAAAAATATATATTCAAAAATACACATAAAATATTTAAATTTGTAATAAAATAAATATACAAAACGCACATAGAATAATATAAATTTGTATTGAAATAGATATGCAAAATACACATCTAATAATGTAAATTTGTATCAAAATATATATACGAAAACAAATAAACTAACGTAAATTTCTATGAAAATATATATACAAAATACACAAAAACTGATGTAAAGACGTATAAATATATATATATATATATATATATATATATATATATATATATATATATATATATATATATATATATATATATATATATATATATATATATATATATATATATATATATATATATATATATATATATATATATATATATATATATATATATATATATATATATATATATATATATATATATATATATATATATACAAAATACACCTAAAATAATGTAAATTCGTATCAAATTCAATAAACTAAATTTCAATAAAAGAATGTATATATGTAGGAAAATAAATATACAAAATAATATATAAAATAGCTAACATTTGTATAAAAATACATACAAAAATACACAAAAATAATTTCAATTTGTATGAAAATAGAAATACAAAATACACATAAAATTAGTTAAATTTGTATTGAAATACATATACAAAATACACATAAAATAATGTAAATTTGTATGAAAATATATAAACAAATAGACATCAAGTAACGTATATGCGTATAAAATATATATAGAAAATGCACATTAAATAATGTAAATATGTTAAATAAAATATACAAAATACACATATAACAATGTAAAATCGTATCAAAATAAATACACAGAATATAAATAAAATAATGTAAATTTGAATGAAAATAAATATGTAAAATACCTTTAAAAAACACATTTTTTTAAAAATATATACATACAAAAATACACATCAAATAATTAAATTTGTATTAAAATAAATATACAAAATACACATACAATATGGTAAATTTATATTGAAATAGATATGCAAAACAAATCAAACAATGTAAATTTGTTGCAAAATATATAGACGAATAAACATAAAAAACGTAAATTTCTATAAAAATATATATAAAAAAAACACATAAAATGATGTAAATTCTTAAAAAAAAAAAAATATATATATATATATATATATATATATATATATATATATATATATATATATATATATATATATATATATATATATATATATATATATATATATATATATATATATATATATATATATATACAAAAATACATATAAAATAATGTAAATTCGTTACAAAATAAATAAACAAAATACCAATTGAAGAATGTGAATTTGTTTGAAAATAAATATAAAAAATACACATAAAATAACTATAATTTGTATAAAACTATATACAAAAATACACAAAAGTAATTTAAATTTGTATGAAATATACAAAATATATATAATATAAACTAAATTTGTATTGAAATATATATAAAAAATACATTAAATAATTTATATTTGTATCAAAATAATTCAATAAATACGCATAAAATAACGTAAATTTGTTTTGAAATATATAAACAAAATACACATTAAATAATGAAAAAACGTATACAAAATATATACAAAATACATATATAATAATGTAAATTCGTATCAAAATACATACAAAATACATATAAAATAACGCAAATTTCTATAAAAATATATGTACAAAAACGCATATCAAATACTTTAAATTTGTATGAAAATAAATAAATAAAATACACTTAAGATAAGGTAAATTTGTTATAAAAAAGTACAGAATACACATAAAATAATGTAAATTTGTATAAAAACAATAACACAAATGAACATAAAATGAAGTAAAATTGTTTAAAAAATATATATACAAAACACACATTAAATAATGTAAATGCGAGCAAAAATATGTATAGAAAATACATATGAAATAACCTAAAATCGTATCGAAATAAATGAACAAAATACCGATAAAATAATGTAATTTTGAATGAAAATATATATATATATATATATATATATATATATATATATATATATATATATATATATATATATATATATATATATATATATATATATATATATATATATATATATGTAGAAAATGCACATAAAATGACGTAAATACAAATAAATATATACATAGAAAATAATTTGAATTTGAATGAAAATAAATAAAAAAATATACATAAAATAAGGCAAATTTGTAATGAAATATATATACAAAAAACACATAAAATAATGTACATTTGTTTCAAAATATATATACGAATACACATAAAATAACGTAGATTTCTATAGAAATATATATACAAAATACACATGAAATAATGTAAATTCGTGACAAAATAAATAAACAAAATATCAATAAAAGAATGTGTATTTGTATGAAAATACATATACAAAATACACATAAAATAACGTAGATTTGTATAAAACTATATACAAAAATACACAAAAATAATCTCAATTTGTATGAAAATAAATATACAAAATACACAAAATTAGGTAAATTTGTATTTAAATACATATACAAAATACACTTAAAATAATGTAAATTTGAATGAAAATATATAAACAAATACATTTAAAATAATGTAAATTTCTATAAAATATATTTACAAAATACACATTAAATTATGTAAATATATATATAAAAAAATATATACAAAACACAAATAGAATAATGTAAAATCGTATCAAAATAAATACACAGAACATTAATGAAATAATACCCATAAAACAACGCATTTTTTTATAAAAATATATATACCAAAATACACATAAACTAATTGAATTTGTATTAAAATAAATATACAAAAAAACACATACAATGAGGTAAATCTGTATTGAAATAGATATGCAAAATACATATAAACAATGTAAATTTGTTTCAAAATATATATACGAATACACATAAAATAAGGTAGATTTCTATAAAAATATATATACAAAATACACATAAAATTAAGTAAATACGTATAAAAAAATGTAGACAAAATACACATAAAATAATGTAAATTCGTATCAAAATAAATAAATAAAATACCAATAAAAGAATGAGTATTTGAATATATATAAATATATAAAATACACATTAAATAACGTAAATTTGTATAAAACTATACACAAAAATACACAGAAGTAATTAAATTTGTAGGAAAATAGATATACAAAATACACATAAAATAAGCTAAATTTGAATTGAAATATATATACAAAGTACATAAAAATTAATAATGTAAATTTCTATCAAAATATTTATAAAAATACACATATAAATTTGTAAATTTGTATAAAAATATATAAACAAAATACGCATTAAATAATGTAAATACGTATAAAAAATATGTACAAAATACACATATAATCATGTAACTCGTATCAAAATAAATAAACAAAATACAAATAAAATAATGGAAATTTGTATGAGAAAACATATAGAAAATATACATAAAATAACGCAAATTTCAATAAAAAATATATGTACATAAATGCACATAAAATAAAGTAAATTTGCATGAAAATATATATACAAAACACACATTAAATAATGTACATGCGTATAAAAATATGTATACAAAATACCTATGAAATAATCTATTTTCGTATCGAATTAAATTAACAAAATGATAATAAAATAAGGAGTTTTGGATGAAAATATATATAGAAAATACACATAAAATAACCTAAATACAAATAAAAATATACACATAAAATAATTAAAAATTGAATGAAATAAATATACAAAATAAACATAAAATAAGGTAAATTTGTAATGAAATATATGTACAAAATACACATAAAATAATACAAATTTGTATGAAAATATATATACAAATACGCATAATAACGCATATTATTAAGAATTAAATTGGTATTAAAAAAAATATACAAAAGGCACATACAATAAAGATACAAATATACATTCTTTGATCGAAATTTTTATTTATTTTGATACGAATTTACATTATTTTTGGTGTTTTTGGTATATATATTTTTATACTTATTTACATCATTTTATATGTATTTTGTATGTATATTTTCATAGAAATTTACTCTATTTTATGTGTATTCGTATATATTTTTTTTATACAAATTTACATTATTTATGTGTATTTTGCATATCTATTTTAATACAAATTTACTTTATTGTATGTGCCTTTTGTATATTTATTTTAATACAAAATAAATTATTTTATGTGTATTTTTGTATATATATATTTTTATGCAAATATGCGTTATTTTATGGGTATTTTGCATCTTTGTTTTCACACAAATTTATATTATTTTATTGATATTCTGTTTATCTATTTTGATACGATTTAACATTATTCTATGTGTATTTTGTATATATTTTTTTATACATATTTACATTATTTAATGTTTATTTTGTATATATATTTTATCCAAATTTACGTTATTTTATGTGTATTTGTTTATATATTTTCATACAAATTAACATTATTTTATGTGTATTTTGTATATGTATTTCAATACAAATTTGCCTAATTTTATGTGTATTTTGCATATCTATTTTCAAACAAATTTCAATTATTTTTGTGTATTTTTGTATATATTCTTACACAAATTTTAGTTATTTTATTTTTATTTTGTATATATATTTTCCTACATATATACATTCTTTTATTGGAATTTTGTTTATTTATTTTGATACGAATTTACATTATGTTATGTGTATTTTGTATATATATTTTTCTACGTATTTAAATAATTTTATGTGTATTTTGTATATACATTTTCATAAAAAAATACGTTATTTTATTGTGTGTATTCGTATATATTTTGATACAAATTTTATACAAATTCATGTTTTATTTTTTTTTATTTTATTTTTTTTTACATTGCGGCCTATTGCGTCGGTAGACTTCTTCCCGGTGGATCCTGATGGTCGGTCCAAGGCTTCTTTCCGGTGGGACCTGATGGTCGTCCCAGCCCGTTCTGGCGCAGGCGAGTGTTTATAGTGGCGCCATCCTGCATTGCCTCATGCTGCCCTCCCAGAGCTCATCTTTGATCCTAGAATCCAGAGTCCGGGTTGATAGGTGGCCTTCTGGACAGCATGTGGGTAGTTTTAAGCCACTCGGCGGCCGCTGAAAAATCCCAGCTTGGTGGCACCGGTCGGGGATTGAACTCGCGTCCTCCTGAACACGGGGCCGTTACTTTTGACGACTCAGCCACCGCCTACAAATTTACATTATTTTATGTGTATTTTTACATATATTTCATTACAAATTTACCTTATTTTATGTTTATTTCGTATATATATTTCATTCAATTTTAAATTATTTTATGTGTATATTTGTATTTATATTTAGGTAATTTTATGTGTATTTTCTATATATATTTTCATCCAGAATTATATTATTTTATTGGTATTTTCTTAATCTAATTCGATAAGAATTTAGATTTTTTCATAGGTATTTTGTGTACATATTTTTATACTCATTTACATTATCTCATGTGTGTTTTGTATACATATTTTTATGCAAATTTACTTTATTTTAAGTGCATTTTTGTACATATATTTTTATAAAAATGTGCGTTTTTTTTGTGTGTGTTTTTTGTATATGTTTTCTCATACATATTTACATTATTTTATTGGTATTTTGTTTATTTATTTTGATACGAATTACATGATTATATGTGTGTTTTGTACATATTTTTTTTACGTATTTACATTATTTAATGTGTATTTTGTTTATATATTTTGATACAAATTTACGTTATTATATGTGTATTTGTATAAATATTTTGAAACATATCTAATTTCTTTTATGTATTTTGTATATATATTTCAATTCAAATTTAGCTTATTTTATGTCTATTTTGTATATCTATTTCCATACAAATTTAATTACTTCTGTGTATTTTTGTATATAGTTTTATATAAATCTACGTTGTTATATGTGTATTTTGTATATTTATATTTATACAAATACACATTCTTTCATTAGTATTTTGTTTATTTATTTTGATACGAGTTTACATTATTTTATGTGTATTTTGTATACATTTTTTATATGTATTTACTTCATTTTATGAGTATTTTGTATATATATTTTTATAGAAATCTACGTTATTTTATGTGTATTCGTATGTATATTTTGAAACAAATTTACATTGTTTTATATGTATTCTGCATATCTATTTCAATACAAATTTACGTTATTGTATGTGCATTTTGTATATTAATTTTAAATCAAATTTAATTATTCTATGTGTATTTTTGTATATGTATTTTTATAAAAATATGCTGTATTTTATGTGTATTTTGCATCTTTATTTTCATACAAATTTACGTTATTTTATTGATATTCTGTGTATTTATTTTGATACAATTTTACATTATTCTATGTGTATTTTGTATATATATTTTATACAAATGTACGTTACTTTATGTGTATTTGTTTTCATTTCATACAAATTTACATTATTCTATGTGTGTTTTGTACATATATTTAAATTCAAATTTAAATGATTATATGTGTATTTTGTATATCTATTTTCATACAAATTGAAATTATTTTAGTGTATTTTTGTATATATTTTTATATAAATTTTCGTTATTTTAGGTGTATTTTGTATATTTATTTTCTTTCAAATATACGTTCTTTTATCGGATTTTTGTTGATTTATTTTGATACGAATTTACATTATTTGAGGTATATTTGGTATATATATTTTTATACTTATTTACATCATTTTATATGTATTTTGTATGTATATTTTCATAGAAATTTACTTTATTTTATGAGTATTCGTATATATTTTGATACAAATTTACATTATTGATGTGTATTTTGCTTATCTATTTCAATACAAATTTACTTTATTGTATGTGCATTTCGTATATCTATTTTAATACAAATTTAGTTATTTCATATGTATTTTTGTATATATATTTTTATACAAATATACTATATTATATGGGTATTTTGCATCTTTATTTTCATACAAATTTACATTATTTTATTGATATTCTGTTGATTTATTTTGATACGATTTTACATTATTCTATGTGTATTTTGTATATATATTTTTATACATATTTATATTATTTAATGTATATTTTGTATATATATTTTATACAAATTTACATTATTTTATGTGTATTTTGTATATATATTTTTATACATATTTACATCATTTAATATATTTTTTGTATATATATTTTATCCATATATATATATATATATATATATATATATATATATATATATATATATATATATATATATATATATATATATATATATATATATATATATATATATATATATATATATATATATATATATATATATATATATATATATATATATTGTTTTATGTGTATTTGTTTATATATTTTCATACAAATTTCCATTATTTTATGTGTGTTTTGTATATTTATTTCAATACAAATTTGCCTAATGTTATGTGTATTTTGCATATCTATTTTCAAACAAATTTTAATTATTTTTGTATATTTTTGTATACATTTATATACAAATTTTAGTTATTTTATTTGTATTTTGTATATATATTTTCCTACACATATACCTTCTTTTATTGGAATTTTGTTTTTTTATTTTGTTATGAATTTACATTACTTTATGTGTTTTTGGTATATATATATTTTTCTACGTATTTACATTATTTTATGTGTATTTTGTATATATATTTTCATAAACATTTACGCTATTTTATTGTGTGTATTCGTATATATTTTGATACAAATTTTATACAAATTCATGTTTTTTTATGTGTATTTGAATATATATTTTCCAAAAAATTTACATTATCTTATGTGTATTTTTACATATATTTCATTACAAATTTACTTCATTTTATGTTTATTTTATATATCAATTTTATGCAATTTAAAATTATTTTATGTGTATATTTGTATTTGTATTTAGTTAAGTTTATATGTATTTTCTATATATATTTCCATCCAAAATTATATTATTTTATTGGTATTTTTTTATTTAATTCGATGCGAATTTAGATTATTTTAAAGGTATTTTGTATTCATGTTTTTATACGCATTTACATTATTTAATGTGTATATATATATATATATATATATATATATATATATATATATATATATATATATATATATATATATATATATATATATATATATATATATATTTTTTTTTCAAATTTACTTTATTTTATGTGCATTTTTGTACATATATTTTTTTAAGAAATTTGCGTTATTTTATGTGTATTTTTTATATGTTTTCTCATACAAATTTACATTATATTATTGGTATTTTGTTTATTTATTTTGATACGAACTATATGATTATATATGTATTTTTTACATAGTTTTTTATACGTATTTACATTATTTAATGTGTATTTTGTTTATGTGTTTTTATACAAATTTACGTTATTATATACAAATAAATTTGTATAAATATTTTTATACAAATTTACATTATTTGATGTATTTTGTATATGTATATATTTAAATTCAAATTTAGCTTATTTTATGTGTATTTTGTATATCTATTTTCATACAAATTTAACTACTTTTGTGTATTTTTGTATATAGTTTTATATAAATTTACGTTATTTTATGTGTATTTTGTATATTTATATTTATACAAGTATACATTCTTTTATTGGTATTTTGTTTATTTATTTTGATACGAATTTACATTATTTATGTGTATTTTGTATACATTTTTTTATGCGTATTTACTTCATTTTATGTGTATTTTGTATATATATTTTTATAGAAATATACGTTATTTTATGTGTATTCGTATATATATTTTGAAAAAAAATTTACATTGTTTTATATGTATTTTGCATATCTATTTCAATACAAATTTACCTTATTGTAAGTGCATTTTGTATATATATTTTAATACAAATTAAAACAAAATAATGTGTATTTGGGTATATATATTTAAAAAAAAAATTATTTGATGGATATTTTGCTTTTTTATTTTCATACAAATTTACATTATTTTATTAATATTCTATGTATTTATTTTGATACGATTTTACATTATTCTATTTGGGTTTTGTATATATTTTTTATACATATTTACATTATTTAATGTGTATTTTGAATATATATTTAATACAAATTTACATTATTTTAAGTGTATTTGTTTATGTATTTTCATTCAAATTTACATTTTTTATATGTATTTTGTATATGTATTTCAATACAAATTTACCTAATTTTATGTGTATTTTATATATTTATTTTCAAACAAATTTAAACTATTTTTCTGTATTTTTGTATATAGTTTTATAAAAATTTACGTTATTGTATGTGTATTTTGTACATATATTTTCATACAAATATATATTCTTTTATTGATATTTTGTTTATTTATTTTAACACGAATTTACATTATTTAATGTCTTTTTTGTAGATATATTTTTATACGTAGTATTTTGTATATATATTTCTATAGAAATTTACGTTATTTTATGTGTATTAGTATATATATTTTGAAACAAATTTACATTGTTTTATGTGTATTTTGCATATTTTTTCAATGCAAATTTACCTTATTGTATGTGCATTTTGTATATTAATTTTAATACAAATTTAATTATTGAATGTGTATTTTTATATATGTATATTTATAAAAATATGCTTTATTTTATGGGTATTTTGCATCTTTATTTTCATACATATTTACATTATATCATTGATATTCTGTGTATTTATTTTGATACGTTTTACATTATTCTATGTGTATTTTGTATATATATTTTATACAAATCATCTACCTTTCCTTCTTGCTAGAAGTATGCCTTCATACAGCCTGTACCTAAGAAGGGTGACCGCTCCAATCCCTCAAACTACCGTCCTATTGCTTTACTTTCTTGTCTATCTAAGGCTTTTGAATCAATCCTTAACCGGAAGATTCAAAAGCACCTTTCCACTTCTGACCTTCTATCTGATCGCCAGTATGGGTTCCGCAAGGGGCGTTCTACTGGTGATCTCCTAGCCTTCTTAACTGACTCTTGGTCATCCTCTCTTAGCCGTTTCGGTGAAACTTTTGCTATTGCGCTGGACATATCAAAAGCTTTTGATAGGGTCTGGCACAACTCTTTGCTTTCTAAACTACCCTCCTACGGTTTCTATCCTTCTCTCTGTACCTTTATCTCCAGTTTCCTTTCTGACCGTTCTATTTCTGCCGTGGTAGACGGTCACTGTTCTTCCCCTAAATCTATTAACAGTGGTGTCCCACATGGTTCTGTCCTATCTCCCACTCTTTTTCTGTTGTTCATTGATGATCTTCTTTCCAAAACGAACTGTCCTATCCATTCCTACGCCGATGATTCCACTCTGCATTATTCAACATCTTTTAATAGAAGACCAACCCTTCAGGAACTTAACGACTCAAGGCTGGAGGCTGCAGAACGCTTAGCCTCAGGCCTTACTATTATTTCCGATTGGGGCAAGAAGAACCTGGTGTCCTTCAACGCCTCAAAAACACAGTTTCCCCACCTATCCATTCGACACAATCTTCCAAACAACTATCCCCTATTCTTTGACAACACCCAGCTATCACCTTCCTCAACACTAAACATCCTCGGTCTATCCTTAACTCAAAATCTCAACTGGAAACTTCATATCTCATCTCTTACTAAATCAGCTTCCTCGAGGCTGGGCGTTCTGTACCGTCTCCGCCAGTTCTTCTCCCCTGCACAGTTGCTGTCCATATACAGGGGCCTTGTCCGCCCTCGTATGGAGTATGCATCTCATGTGTGGGGGGCTCCACTCACACAGCTCTTCTGGACAGAGTGGAGGCTAAGGCTCTTCGTCTCATCAGCTCTCCTCCTCATACTGATAGTCTTCTACCTCTTAAATTCCGCCGCAATGTTGCCTCTCTTTCTATCTTCTATCGATATTTCCACGCTGACTGCTCTTCTGAACATGCTAACTGCATGCCTCCCCCCCTCCCGCGGCCCCGCTGCACTCGACTTTCTACTCATGCTCATCCCTATACTGTCCAAACCCCTTATGCAAGAGTTAACCAGCATCTTCATTCTTTCATCCCTCACGCTGGTAAACTCTGGAACAATCTTCCTTCATCTGTATTTCCTCCTGCCTACGACTTGAACTCTTTCAAGAGGTGGGTATCAGGACACCTCTCCTCCCGAAACTGACCTATCTTTCGGCCACCTCTTTGGATTCTTTTTAGGAGCAGTGAGTAGCGGGCTTTTTTTTTATTAATGTTTGCTTTTTTATACAATAAAGAAAATTTGTATTTAAATAGATATGCGAAATACACATAAATAATGTAAATTTGTATCAAAATATATATACGAATACACATAAAATAGAGTAAATTTCTATGAAAATATATATTCAAAATACATATAAAATTATGTAAATAAGTATAAAAATATATATATCACATACACCTAAAATAATGAAAATTCGTATCAAAATAAATAAACAAAATTCCGATAAAAGAAAGTATATTTGTAGGAAAATAAATATACAAAATACACATAAAATTACGAAAATTTGAATAAAAATATATACAAAAATACACAAAATTAATTTCGATTTGTATGAAAATAGATATACATAATACACATATAGTTAGTTAAATTTGCATTTAAATACATGTACAAAATACACATGATATAATGTAAATTTGCATGAAATGAAAGCAAATTCACATAAAATAACGTTCATTTGTATGAAATATATATACAAAATATACATATTCTTATTAAATTTTTGTAATTTTATGTGTATTTCGTATATTTATTTTCCTACAAATATACGTTCTTTTATCGGAGTTTTGTTTATTTATTTTGATACGAATTTTCATTTTTTTAGGTGTATTTCATATATATATTTTTATACTTATTTACATAATTTTATATGTATTTTGAATATATATTTTCATAGAAATTTACTCTATATGTATATACAAAAAAACACAAAAATAATTTAAATTTGTATGAAAATAAATATACAAAATACACATAAAATTAGGTAAATTTGTATTGAAATACATATACAAAATACACTTAAAATAATGTAAATTTGAATGAAATTATATAAACAAATACACTTAAAATAACGTTAATTTGTATAAAATATATACAAAAAATACACATTAAATAATGAAAATATATATAAAAAAATATATACAAAACACAAATAGTATAATATAAAATCGTATCAAAATATATACACAGAATATTAATAAAATAATGTACATTTGTATGAAAACTAAGGTGCAAAATACCTATAAAATAACGCATTTTTTATAAAATTATATATACCAAAATACACATAAAATATTTGAATTTGTATTAAAATAAATATACAAAATGCACATACAATAAGGTAAATTTGTATGGAAATAGATATGCAAAAAACATATAAAACAATGTAAATTTGTTTCAAAATATATATACGAATACACATAAAATAACGTAGATTTCTATAAATATATATATATATACAAAATACAAATAAAATTAAGTAAATACGAATCAAAAATGTATACAAAATACACATAAAATAATGTAAATTCGTATAAATATAAATAAACAAAATACCAATAAGGGAATGTGTATTTGTATAAATATAAATATACAAAATGCACATAAAATAACGTAAATTTGTATAAAACTATATACAAAAATACACAGAAGAAATTAAATTTGTATGAAAATAGATATACAAAATACACACAAAATAAGCTATATTTGAATTGAAATATATATACAAAATACATAAAATAAAGTAAATTCGATTCAAAATATTTTTAACAAATACAAATATAAAAACGTAAATTTGTAAAAAAATATATAAACATAATACACATTAAGTAATGTAAATACGTATAAAAAAATATTTACAAAATACACAAATAATCAAGTCATTCGTATCAAAATAAATAAACAAAACACTAATTAAATAATGTAAATTTGTATGAGAAAACATATACAAAATACACATAAAATAACGTTTTAAGTTTCTATAAAAATATATGTTCAAAAATGCACATAAAATTAGTTTGCATAAAAAAATATATACAAAACACACATTAGATAATGTAAATGAGTATAAAAATATGTATACAAAATACCTATGAAATAATCTAAATTCGTATCGAGTTAAATTAAGAAAATAACAATAAAATAATGTAATTTTCGATGAAAATATATTTAGAAAACACACATAAAATAACCTAAATACAAATACAAATATACACTTTAAATAATTTAAAATTGAATGAAATAAATATACAAAATAAACATAAAATAAGGTAAATTTGTAATAAAATATATGTAAGAATACACATAAAATAATATAAATTTGTATGAAAATATATATACAAATACACATAAAATAACATGAATTTGTATAAAATTTGTTTCAAAATATATACGAATACACACAATAAAATAACGTAAATTTTTATGAAAATGTATATATAAAATACACATAAATACGTAGAAAAATATATATACAAAATACACATAAAATAATGTAAATTCGTAAAAAATTAAATACACAAAATTCTAATAAAAGAATGTATATTTGTAGGAAAATATATATACAAAAAACAAATAAAATAACTAAAATTTGTATAAAAATATATACAAAAATACACAAAAATAATTTAAATTTGTTTGAAAATAGATATGCAAAATACACATAAAGTTAGGCAAATTTGTATTGAAATACATATACAAAACTCATATAAAATAATGTAAATTTGTATGCAAATATATAAACAAATACATATAAAATCACGTAAATTTGGATAAAATATAAATATACAAAATATACATTAAATATTTTATATATATATAAAAATATATTATATTATATATATTCTTATTAATATTTGCGTTATTTATGTGTATTTTGTATATGTTTTCTCATAGAAATTTACATTATTTTATTGGTATTTTGTCTATTTATTTTGATACGAATTACATGATTATTTGTGTATTTTTTACATTTTTTTTATACGTATTTTTTTTATACGTAGAAAAATATATATACAAAATACACATAAAATAATGTAAATTCGTAAAAAATTAAATACACAAAATTCTAATAAAAGAATGTATATTTGTAGGAAAATATATATACAAAAAACAAATAAAATAACTAAAATTTGTATAAAAATATATACAAAAATACACAAAAATAATTTAAATTTGTTTGAAAATAGATATGCAAAATACACATAAAGTTAGGCAAATTTGTATTGAAATACATATACAAAACTCACATAAAATAATGTAAATTTGTATGAAAATATATAAACAAATACATATAAAATCACGTAAATTTGGATAAAATATATATATACAAAATATACATTAAATATTTTATATATATATATATATATAAAAATATATTATATTATATATATTCTTATTAATATTTGCGTTATTTATGTGTATTTTGTATATGTTTTCTCATAGAAATTTACATTATTTTATTGGTATTTTGTCTATTTATTTTGATACGAATTACATGATTATTTGTGTATTTTTTACATTTTTTTTATACGTATTTACATTATTTAATGTGTATTTTGTTTATATATTTTTATACAAATTTACGTTATTATATGTGTATTTGTATAGGTATTTTGATACAAATTTACATTATTTTATGTATTTTGTATATATATTTCAATTCAAATTTAGCTTATTTTATGTGTATTTTGTATATCTATTTATTTTAATACAAAATCAAATATTTTATGTTTTTTCGTATATATATTTTTATAAAAAATGCGTTATTTTATGGGTATTTTGCATCTTAATTTTCATACAAATTTTACATTATTTTATTAATATTTTCTGTATTTATTTTGATACGATTTTACATTATTTTATTTGTGTTTTGTATATATTATTTTATACATATTTACATTATTTAATGTTTTTTTTGTATATATATTTGATACAAATTTACGTTATTTTAAGTCTATATGTTTATATATTTTCATTCAAATTTACATTATTTTATGTGTATTTTGTATATGTATTTCAATACAAATTTACCTATTTTTATATGTTTTTTGTATATTTATTTTCATACAAGTTTAAATTATTTTTGTGTATTTTTGTATATAGTTTTATACAAATTTAGGTTATTTTATGTGTATTTTGTATATCTATTTTCATACAAATACACATTCTTTTCATGATATTTTGTTTATTTATTTTGACACGAATTAACATTATTTAATGTATATTTTGTATATATATCTTTATACGTATTTACATTATTTCAAGTGTATTTTGTATATATATTTCTATAGAAATCTGCGTTATTTTATGTGTATTCGTATATATATTTTGAAACAAATTTACATTGTTTTATGTGTATTTTGCATATTTTTTCAATACAAATTTACCTTATTGTATGTGCATTTTGTATATTAATTTTAATACAAATTTGATTAATCTATGTGTATTTTTGTATATGTATTTTTATAAAAATATGCTTTATTTTATGGGTATTTTGCATCTTTATTTTCACACAAACTTACATTATTTTATTGATATTCTGTGTATTTATTTTGATATGTTTTTACATTATTCTGTGTATTTTGTATGTATATTTTATATAAAATGTATTTGTTTTCATTTCATACAAATCTACATTATTTTATGTGTTTTTTTATACATGTATTTAAATACAAATTTAACTAGTTATATGTGTATTTTGTATATCTATTTTGTATGTATATTTTCATAGAAATTTACTCTATTTTATGAGTATTCGTATATATATTTTGATACAAATTTACATTATTAATGTGTATTTTGCATATCTATTTCTATACAAATTTAATTTATTGTACGTGCATTTTGTATATTTATTTTAATACAAATTTAATTATTTTGTATGTATTTTTTAATATATATTTTTATGCAAATATGCGTTATTATATGGAAATTTTGCATCTTTATTTTCATACAAATTTACATTATTTTATTGATATTCTCTTTATTTATTTTGATACGATTTAACATTATTCCATGTGTTTTTTGTATATCTTTTTTTGTACATATTTACATTATTTAATGTTCATTTGGTATATATATTTTATCCAAATTTACATTATTTTATGTGGATTTGTTTATATATTTTCATACATATTTACATTATTTTATGTGTTTTTTGTATATATATTTTTCTGCGTATTTAGATTATTTTATGTGTATTTTGTATATACATTTTCATAAAAAAAATTACGTTATTTTATTATGTGTATAAGTATATATTTTGATACAAATTCATGTTATTTAATGTGTATTTGTATATATATTTTCTTACAAATTTATATTATTTTATGTGTATTTTTTCATATATTTCATTACAAATTTACCTTATTTTATGTTTATTTTGTATATTTATTTCATTCAATTTTAGATTATTTTATGTGTATATTTGTATTTGTATTTAGGTTATTTTATGTGTATTTTGTATATATATTTTCATCCAAAATTACATTATTATATTGGTATTTTCTTAATTTAATTCGATACGAATTTTGATTATTTCATAGGTATTTTGTATACATATTTTTATACTCATTTACATTATCTAATGTGTGTTTTGTATATATATTTTTATGCAAATTTCTTTTATGTTAATTTTTGTACATATATTTTTATAGAAATCTGCGTTATTTTATGTATATAGTTTTATATAAATTTACGTTATTTTATGTGTATTTTTTATATTTATATTTATACAAATACACATTCTTTTATTGCTATATTGTTTATTTAAATTTATACGAATTTACATTATTTTATGTGTATTTTGTATACATTTTTTTATACGTCTTTACTTAATTTTATGTGTATTTTGTATATGTATTTTTATAGAAATCTACGTTATTTTATGTGTATTCGTATATATATTTTGAAACAAATTTACATTATTTTATATGTATTTTGCATATCTATTTCAATACAAATTTACCTTATTGTATGTGCATTTTGTATATTTATTTTGGTACAAATTCAAATATTTTAAGTGTATTTTGGTATCAATAATTTTATAAAAAATGCGTTATTTTATAGGTATTTTGCATCTAAATTTTCATACAAATTTACATTATTTAATAATATTCTGTGTATATATTTTGATAAGATTTTACATTATTTTATAGGTATTTTGCATCTAAATTTTCATACAAATTTACATTATTTAATAATATTCTGTGTATATATTTTGATACGATTTTACATTATTCTATTTGTGTTTTGTATATATTTTTTTTATAAATATTTACATTATTTAATGTGTATTTTGTATATATATTTCATACAAATTTACGTTATTATATGTGTATTTGTTTATATATTTTCTTTCAAATTTACATTATTTTATGTGTATTTTGTATATGTATTTCAATAGAAATTAATCTAATTATATGTGTATTTTGTATATTTCTTTTCATACAAATTTAAATTATTTTTGTGTATTTTTGTATATAGTTTTATACAAATTTAGGTTATTTTATGTACCCATTTACATTATTTAATGTGTGTTTTGTATATATATTTTTATCCAAAGTTAATTTATTTTACGTTCATTTTTGGACATATATTTTTATATAAATTAGCGTTATTTTATATGTATTTGTATATGTTTTCTCATACAAATTTACATTATTTTATTGCTATTTTGTTTATTTAGTTTGATACGAATTACATGATTATATGTGTATTTTGTACATATTTTTTATACGTATTTACATTACTTAATGTGCATTTTGTTTATATATTTTTAAACAAATTTACGTTATTATATTTATTTTTATAAATATTTTGATACAAATTTACATTATTTAATGTATTTTGTATATACATTTCAATTCAAATTTAGCTTATTTTATCTGTATTTTGTATATCTATTTTCATACGAATTTAATTACTTCTGTGTATTTTTGTATATAGTTTTATACAAATTTACATTATTTTATGTGTATTTTGTATACATTTTTTTATACGTATTTACTTCATTTTACGAGTATTTTGTATATTTTTATACAAATCTACGTTATTTTATGTGTATTCGTATATATATTTTGAAACAAATTTACATTGTTTTATATGTATTTTGCATATCTTTTTCAATACAGATTTACCTTATTGTATGTGTATTTTGTATATTTGTTTTAATACAAATAAAACAATTTATGTGTATTTATGTATATATATTTAAAAAAAATGCGTTATTTTATGGTTATTTTGCTTCTTTATTTTCATACAAATTTACATTATTTTATTAATATTTTGTGTATTTATTTTGATACGTTTTACATTATTCTATTTGTGTTTTGTATCTATTTTTTTATACAAATTTACGTTATTTTAAGTGTATTTGTTTATGTATTTTCATTCAAATTTACAGTATTTTATGTGTATTTTGTATATGTATTTCAATACAAATCTACCTAATTTTATGTATATTTTGTATATTTATTTTCATACAAATTTATATTATTTTTGTGTATTTTTGTATATAGTTTTATACAAATTTATGTTATCTTATGTGTATTTTGTATATTTATTTTCATACAAATACACATTCTTTTATTGACATTTTGTTTATTTATTTTGACGCGAATTTACATTATTAAATGTGTATTTTGTATATATATTTTTATACGTATTTACATCCTTTCATGTGTATTTTGTATATTTATAAAAAAATGCGTTTCTTTATGGGTATTTTGCATTTTAATTTACATACAAATTTACATTATTTTATTAAGATTCTGTGTATTTATTTTGATACTATTTTACATTATTCTATTTGTGTTTTGTATATATATATTTTTATACATATTTACATAATTTAATGTGTATTTTTTATATATATTTTATACAAATTTACGTAATTTTAGGTGTATTTTTTATATATTTTCATTCAAATTTAAATATTATTTTATGTGTATATATATTTATATGTATTTCAATACAAATCTACCTAATTTTATGTATATTTTGTACATGTATTTAAATACAAATTTATTTAATTATATGTTTTGTATATTTAATTATATGATTTATATAATTTTATTTGTGTTTTGAATATATATTTTCATAGAAATTTACTCTATTTTATGGGTATTCGTATATATATTTTGATACAAATTTACATTATTTATGTTTATTTTGCATATCTATTTCAATACAAATTTACCATATTGTATGTGTATTTTGTATATTTATTTTAATACGAATTTAATTATTTTATGTGTATTTTTGTAAAAATATGCGTTATTATTTGGGTATTTTGCATCTTTATTTTCATACAAGTTTACATTATTTTATTGATATTCTGTTTATTTATTTTGAAACGATTTTACATTATTCTATGTGTATTTTGTATATATATTTTTATACACATTTACATTATTTAATGTATATTTTGTATATATATTTTATATAAATTTACGCTATTTTATGTGTATTGGTTTATATATTTTATTACAAATTTACAATATTTTATGTGTAATTTGTATATGTATTTCAATTCAGATTTGCCTAATTTTATGTGTATTTTGCATATCTATTTTCAAATAAATTTAAATTATTTTTATGTATTTTTTATATATTTTTATACAAATTTTAGTTATTTTATTTGTATTTTGTATTTATATTATCCTACAAATATACATTCTTTTAGTGGAATTTTGTTCATTTATTTTCATAAGAGTTTACATAATTTTATGTGTATTTTGTATATATATTTTTCTACGTATTTACATTATTTTATGTGTATTTTGTATATATATTTTCATAAAAATTTACGTTATTTTATTGTGTGTATTCGTATATGTTTTGATACAAATTTACATTATTTTATGTTTAGTTTGCATATCCATTTCAATATAGATTTACCTTATTGTATGTGTATTTTGTATATTTATTTTAATAGAAATTTAATTATTTTATGTGTTCTTTGTATACATTTTCTTATACGTATTTACTTCATTTAATGAGTATTTTGTATATATATTTTTATAGTAATCTACGTTATTTTATGTGTATTGGTATATATATTTTGAAGCAAATTTACATTGTTTTATATGTATTTAGCATATCTATTTCAATATAAATCTACCTTATTGTATGTGCATTTTGTATATTTATTGTAATACAAATTTAAATATTTTATTATTTTGGTATATATATTTTTATAAAAAGAGTTTAATATAAATTTAAAATATTTTATGTGTATTTTGTATATCGATTTTCATACAAATACACATTATTTATTGATATTTTGTTAATTTATTTTGACGCGAATTCACATTATTTAATGTGTATTGTGTATATATATTTTTATACGTATTTACGTCATTTCATGTGTATTTTGTATATATATTTCTATAGAAATATATGTTATTTTATGTGTATTCGTATATATATTTTGAAACAAATATACATTGTTTTATGTGCATTTTGCATATTTTTTCAATATAAATCTACCTTATTGTACGTGCATTTTGTATATTAGTTTTAATACAAATTTAATTATTCTATGTGTATTTTTGTATATGTATTTGCATAAAAAAATGCTTTATTTTATGGGTATTTTGCATCTTTATTTTCATACAAATTTATCTTATTTTATTGATATTCTGTGCATTTATTTTGATACGATTTTACATTATTCTATGTATATTTTGTATATATATTTCATACAAATGAACGTTATTTTATGTGAATTTGTTTTCATTTCATACAAATTTACATTATTTTATGTGTAGTTTGTACATGTATTTAAATACAAATTTAACTAATTATATGTGTATTATGTATATCTATTTTCATACAAATTGAAATTAATTTTGTGTATTTTAGTATATTTTTTTATTCAAATTTTCGTAATTTTATGTGAATTTTGTATATTTATTTTCCTACAAATATACATTCTTTTATCGGAATTTTGTTTATTTATTTTGATACGAATTTTCATTAGTTTAGGTGTATTTGATATATATATTTTTATACTTATTTACATAATTTTATATGTATTTTGAATATATATTTTCATAGAAATTTACTCTATTTTATGTGTATTCGTATATATATTTTGATACAAATTTACATTATTTATGTGTATTTCGCATATCTATTTCAATACAAATTTTCTTTATTGTATGTGCCTTTTGTATATTTATTTTGAGGCAAATTTAATTATTTTATGTGTATTTTTGTATATATATTTTTAAACAAATATGCGTTATTATATGGGTATTTTGCATCTTTATTTTCATACAAATTTACATTATTTTATTGCTTGTCTATTTATTTTGATACGATTTTACGTTATTCTGTGTATTTTGTATATATATTTTTAGACATATTTACATTATTTAATGTATATTTTGTACATATATTTTATGGATATTTACGTTATCTTATGTGTATTTGTTTATATATTTTCATTCAAATTTACATTATTTTATGTGTATTTTGTATATGTATTTCAATAAAAATTTGCCTAATTTCATTTGTATTTTGCATATCTATTTTCAAACAAATTTAAATTATTTTTGTGTAGTTTTGTATTATTTTTATACAATTTTTTTTTATTTGTATTTTGTATATATATTTTCATACACATATACATTCTTTTAGAGGAAATTTTGTTTATTTATTTTGAAACGAATTTACATTATTTTATGTGTATTTTGTATATATATTTTTCTATGTATTTACATTATTTTATGTATATTTTGTATATATATTTTCATAAAAATTTACGTAATTTTATTGGTGTATTCGTATATATTTTGTTAAAAATTTTCATTATTTTATGTGTTTTTTGCATATCTATTTCAATAAAAATCTACCTTACTGTATGTGTATTTTGTATATTTATTTTAATACAAATTTAATTATTTTTTGTGTATTTTTGTATATATATTTTTTTTAAATATGAGATATTTTATGGGTATTTTGCATCTTTAATTTTAAAAAATTTTACATTACGTACGTATCTTTTATACATATTTACATTATTTAATGTGTATTTTGTTGATATATTTTTATACAAATTTACGTTATTATATGTGTATTTGAATATATATTTTGATACAAATTTACATTATTTTATGTACTTTCTATATTTATTTCAATTCAAATTTAGCTTATTTTATGTGTCTTTTTTATATCTATTTTCCTACAAATTTAATTATTTTTGTTTATTTTTGTATATAGTTTTATACAATTTTACGTTAATTTATGAGTATTTTGTATATTTATATTTATACAAGTAAACATTCTTTTATTGGCATTTAGTTTATTTATTTTGATACGAATTTACATTATTTTATGTGTATTTTGTATAACTTTTCTTATACGTATTTACTTCATTTTATGTGTATTTTGTATATATATTTTATAGAATTCTACGTTATTTTATGTGTATTCGTATGTATATTTTGAAACAAATTTACATTGTTTTATATGTATTTTGTATATCTATTTCAATACAAATTTACCTTATTGTATGTGCATTTTGTAAATTTATTGTAATAAAATTTAAATATTTTATGTGCATTTTGGTATATATATTTTCATAAAAAATGCGTTGTTTTATGGGTATTTTGCATCTTTATTTTCAGACAAATTTACATTATTTTATTAATATTCTGTGTATTTATTTTGATACTATTTTACATTATTCTATTTGTGTTTTGTATATATTTTTTTATACATATTTACATTATTTAATGTGTATTTTCTATATATATTTCATACAAATTTTCCTTATTTTAAGTGTATTTGTTTATATATTTTTATTCAAATTTACATTATTTTATGTGTATTTTGTATATGTATTTCAATAGAAATTTACCTAGTTTCATGTGTATTTTGTATATATATTTTATACAAATTTAAATTATTTTTTGTGTATTTGTGTATCTATTTCAATATAATTCTACCTTATTGTATGTGCATTTTGTATATTTATTGTAATACAAATTTAAATATTTTATTATTTTGGTATATATATTTTTATAAAAAGAGTTTTATACAAATTTCCAATATTTTATGTGTATTTTGTATATCTATTTTCATACAAATACACATTCTTTTATTGATATTTTTTTTTTTATTTTGATGCGAATTTGCATTATTTAATGTGTATTGTGTATATATATTTTTATACGTATTTACGTCATTTCATGTGTATTTTGTATATATATTTCTATAGAAATATACGTTATTTTATGTGTATTCGTATATATATTTTGAAACAAATATACATTGTTTTATGTGCATTTTGCATATTTTTTTAATACAAATTTACCTTATTGTACGTACATTTTGTATATTAATTTTAATACAAATTTAGCTATTCTATGTGTATTTTTGTATATGTATTTTTATAAAAAATATGTTTTATTTTATGGGTATTTTGCATCTTTATTTTCATACAAAATTACATTATTTTATTGATATTCTGTGTATTTATTTTGATACGATTTTACATTATTCTATGTATATTTTGTATATCTATTTTATACCAATGTACGTTATTTTATGTGAATTTGTTTTCATTTCATACAAATTTACATTATTTTATGTGAATTTTGTACATGTATTTAAATACAAATTTAACTAATTATATGTGTATTTTGTATATCTATTTTCATACAAATTGAAATTAATTGTGTGTATTTTTGTATATATTTTTATTCAAATTTTCGTAATTTTATGTTTATTTTGTATATTTATTTTCCTACAAATATACGTTCTTTTATCGGAATATTATTTATTTATTTTGATACGAATTTTCATTTTTTTAGGTGTATTTGATATATATATTTTTATACTTATTTACATAATTTTATATGTATTTTGAAAATACATTTTCATAGAAATTTACTCTATATGTATATGTATAGAAAATACACATGAAATAATCTAAATTCGTATCGAAATAAATGAACAAAATACCGATAAAATAATGTAATTTTGAATGAAAATATATATAGAAAATACACATAAAATAACGTAAATACAAATAAATGTATACACATAAAATGAGTTGAATTTGAATGAAAATAGATATAAAAATAAACTTAAAATAAGGCAAATTTATAATGAAATATATATACAAAATACACATAAAATAATGTAGATTTGTTTCAAAATATATATACGAATACACATAAAATAACGTAGATTTCTATAGAAATATATATACAAAATACACATGAAATGTTGTAAATACGTATAAAAATATATATACAAAATACACATTAAATAATGTAAATTCGTGTCAAAATAAATAATTAAAATATCAATAAAAGAATGTGTATTTGTATGAAAATACATATAAAAAATACACATAAAAGAACGTAAATTTGTATAAAACTATATATAAAAATACACAAACATAAGTTAAATTTGTATGAAAATAAATATACAAAATACACATAAAATAGGTAAATTTGTAAAGAAATACATATACAAAATACACATAAAATAATGTAAATTTGAATGAAAATATATAAATAAATACACTTAAATTAACATAAATTTGTATAAAATATATATAAAAAATACTCATTAAATAATGTAAATATGTATAAAAAATATATATACAAAACACAAATAGAATAATGTAAAATCGTACTAAAATAAATATGTATGAAAATAAAGATGCAAAATACCCATAAAATAACGCATTTTTTATAAATATACAAAATACACATGAAAGGATGTAAATACGTATAAAAATATATATACAAAATATCAATAAAAGAATGTGTATTTGTATGAAAATAAATATACAAAATACACATAAGATAACATAAATTTGTATACAACTATATACAAAAATACACAAAAAAAATTTAAATTTGTATGAAAATAAATATACAAAATACACATAAAATTTGGTAAATTTATATTGAAATACATATACAAAATACACATAAAATACTGTAATTTTGAATGAAAATATATAAACAAATACACGTAAAATAACGTAAATTTGTATAAAAAAAAATATATACGAAACACAAATAGAATAATGTAAAATCGTATCAAAATAAATACACAGAATATTAATAAAATAATGTAAATTTTATGAAAATAAAGAAGCTAAATACCCATAAAATAACGCATTTTTTTTAAATATATATACAAAAATACACATAAAAAATTTATTTGTATTAAAATAAATATACAAAATACACATACAATAAGGTAAATCTGTATTGAAATAGATATGCAAAATGCATATAAAACAATGTAAATTTGTTTCAAAATATATATACGAATACACATAAAATAACGTAGATTTGTATAAAAATATATATACAAAATACACGTAAAATGAAGTAAATACGTATAAAAAAAATGAATACAAAATACACATAAAATAATGTAAATTCGTATCAAAATAAATAAACAAAATACCAATAAAAGAATGTGTATTTGTATAAATATAAATATACAAAATACACATAAAATAACGTAAATTTGTATAAAACTGTATACAAAATACACACAAATAATTCAAATTTGTATGAAAATAGATATTGAAAATACATTTAAAATAAGCTAAATTTGAATTGAAATGTATATACAGAATACACATTAAGTAATGTAAATACGTATAAAAAATATGTACAAAATACACATATAATCATGTAATTCGTATCAAACTAAATAAACAAAATAGCAATAAAATAATGTAAATTTGTGAGAAAACATATACAAATACATAAAATAACGCTAATTTATATAAAATATATGTCCAAAATGAACGTAAAATAAATTAACTTTGGATAAAAATATATACAAAACACATTAAATAATGTAAATGCGTACATAAAATAACCTAAATTTGTATAAAACTATATACAAAAATACACAAAAATAATTTAAATTTGTATGAAAAGAAATATACAAAATACACATAAAATTAGGTTAATTTCTATTGAAATACATATACAAAATACACATAAAATAATGTGAATTTGAAAGAAAATATATAAACAAATACACATATAATAACATAAAATTTGTGGGAAATATATATACAAAATACACATTAAATAATGTAGATATGTATAAAAAAATATATACAAAACACAAATAGAATAATGTAAAATCGTATCAAAATATATACACAGAATATTAATAAAATAATGTAAATTTGCATGAAAATTAAGATGCAAAATACGTATAAAATAACGCATTTTTTATAAAATTATTGATACCAAAATACACATAAAATATTTGAATTTGTATCAAAATAAATATACAAAATGCACATACAATAAGGTAGATTTGTATTGAAATAAATATGCAAAATACATATAAAATAATGTAAATTTGTTTCAAAATATATATGCGAATACACATAAAATAACGTAGATTTCTATAAAAATACATATTCAAAATACACATAAAATTAAGTATATACGTATAAAAAAAATGTATACAAAATACACATAAAATAATGTAAATTCGTATAAATATAAATAAACAATATAGCAATAAAAGAATGTGTATTTGTATAAATATAAATATACAAAATGCACATAAAATAACATAAATTTATATAAAACTATATACATAAAATAGCGCAAATTTCTATAAAAATATACGTACAAAAATGAACATCAAATAAATTTGCATAAAAATATATATACAAAACACACATTAGATAATATAAATGAGTATAAAAATATGTATACAAAATACCTATGAAATAATCTAAATTCGTATCGAATTAAATTAAGAAAATACCTATATAATAATGTAATTTTGGATGAAAACATATATACAAAATACACAAAAAATAACCTAAATACAAATACAAATATACACATAAAATAATTTAAAATTGAATGAAATAAATATACAAAATAAACATAAAATAAGGTAAATTTGTAATGAAATATATGAAAAAATACACATAAAATAATATAAATTTGTATGAAAATATATATACAAATACACATTAAATAACATTAATTTTTATAAAATATGTATCAAAATATATACTTATACACAAAAAATAAATAACGTAATTTTTTTATGAAAATGTATATACAAAATACACAAAATAATTTAAATACGAAGAAAAATATATTGTATTGTATTGTAAATATGTATGAAAATATATAAACAAATACACATAAAATAATGTAAATTTGGATAAAATATATATACAAAATGAACATTAAATAATGTAAATATGTATAAATAAAATATATACAAAAAACACATAGAATAATGTTAAATCGTATCAAAATAAATAAAGAGAATATCAATGAAATAATGTAAATTTGTATGAAAATAAAGATGCAAAATATCCATATAATAACGCATATTTGCATAAAAATATATATACAAAAATACATATAAAATAATTAAATTTGTATTAAAATAAATATACAAAATGCACGTACAATAAAGTAAATTTGTATTGAAATAGATATGCAAAATACACATTAATAATGTAAATTTGTATCAAAAAATATATACGAATACTCATAAAATAGAGTAAATTTCTCTGAAAATATACATACAAAATAGATATACAAAATACACATATAACTAGTTAAATTTATATTTAAATACATGTACAAAAAACACATAAAATAATGTAGATTTGTATGAAATGAAAACAAATACATTTTATATAAAATATATACAAAATACACATAGAATAATGTAAAAACATATCAAAATAAATACACAGAATATCAATAAAATAATGTAAATTTGTATGAAAATAAAGATGCAAAATACCCATAAAATAAAGCATATTTTTTATAAAAATACATATACAAAAATACACATAGATTAATCACATTTGTATTAAAATTAATATACAAAATGCACATACAATAAGGTAAATTTGTATTAAAAAAATATGCAAAATACACATCAAACAATGTAAATTTGTTTCAAAATATATATACGAATACACATAAAATAACGCAGATTTCTATAGAAATATATATACAAAATACACTTGAAATAATGTAAATACGTATAAAAATATATATACAAAATACAAATTAAAAAATGTTAATTCGTGTCAAAATAAATAAACAAAATATCTTGAAAAGAATGTGTATTTGTATGAAAATAGATATACAAAATACACATAAAATAACCTATATTTGTATAAAACTATATACAAAAATACAAAAAAATAATTTAAACTTGTATGAAAATAAATATACAAAAAACATATAATAATAGGTAAATTTGTATTGAAATACATATACAAAATACACATAAAATAATGTAAATTTGAATGAAAATATATAAACATATAGACTTAAAATAACGTAAATTTGTATCAAATATACATACAAAAAAACATTAAATAATGTAAATATGTATAAAAAAATATATACAAAACACAAATAAAATAATGTAAAATCGTATCAAAATAAATACAGAAAATATTAATAAAATAATGTAAATTTGTATGAAAACTAAGATGCAAAATTCCCATAAGATAACGCATTTTTTATAAAAATATATATACGAAAAAACATAAAATATTTGATTTTGTATTAAAATAAATAGATATACAAAATACACATAAAATAAGCTAAATTTGAATTGAAATATATATACAAAATACATAAAATAATGTAGTTTGTATCAAAATACCTATACAAATACACATATAATAACGTAAATTTGTATAAAAATATATAAACAAAATACACATTAAAAAATGTAAATACGTATAAAAAAATGTAAAAAATACACAAATAATCATGTGATTCGTATCAAAATAAATAGACAAAATACCAATAAAATAATGTAAATTTCTATGAGAAAACATATACAAAATACACATAAATAACGCAAATATCAATAAAAATATATATAATATAATATATTTTATACATATTTAAAAAATTTATTTTATATTTTGTATATATATATATATATATATATATATATATATATATATATATATATATATATATATATATATATATATATATATATATATATATATATATATATATATATATATATATATATATATATATATATATATATATATATATATATATATATATATATATATATATATATATATTATCCAAATTTACGTGATTTTATATGTATTTGTTTATATATTTTCATACAAATTTACATTATTTTATGTGAGTTTTGTATATGTATTTCAATACAAATTTGCCTAACTTTATGTGTATTTTGCATATCTATTTTCAAACAAATTTAAATTATTTTTGTGTATTTTTGTATATATTTTTATACAAATTTTAGTTATTTTATTTGTTTTTTGTGAATATATTTTCCTACAAATATACATTCTTTTATTGGAGTTTTGTGTATTTAATTTTTTACGAATCTACATTATTTTATGTGTATTTTGTATATATATTTTTCTACGTATTGAAACTATTTTATGTGTATTTTATATATACATTTTCATAAAAAATTACGTTATTTTATTGTGTGTATTCGTATATATTTTGAAACAGATTTTATACATACAAATTTATAATATTTTATGTGTATTCTTATATATATTTTATTACAAATTTACCTTATTTTATGCTAATTTTGGATATTTATTTCATTCAATTTTAAATTATTTAATGTGTATATTTGTATTTGTATTTAGGTTATTTTATGTGTGTTTTCTATATATATTTTCATCCAAAATTACATTATTTTATTGTTATTTTCTTAAGTTAACTCGATACGAATTTAGATTTTTTCATAGGTATTTTGTATACATATTTTTATACCCATTTACATTATCTAATGTGTGTTTTGTATATATTTTTTTATGCAAACTAATTTTATGTGCATTTTTGTACATATATTTTTATAAAAACTTAAAACGTTATTTTATGTGTATTTTGTTTTCTCATACAAATCTACATTATTTAATTAGTTTTTTGTTTATTTATTTTGATACGAATGACTTGATTATTTGTGTATTTTGTAAATATTTTTTTATACGTATTTACATTACTTAATGTGTATTTTGTTTATATATATTTTTTTACAAATATTATATGTGTATTTGTTAAAAATATTTTGAGACGAATTTACTTTATTTTATGTATTTTGTATATATAATTCAATTCAAATTTAGCTTATTTTGTGTGTATTTTGTATATCTATTTTCATACAAATTTAATTACTTCTGTGTATTTTTGTATATAGTTTTATACAAATTTACGTTATTTTATGTGCATTTTATATATTTATATTTATACAAATACACATTCTCTTATTGGTATTTTGTTTATTTATATTTATACGAATTTACATTATTTTATGTGTATTTTGTATACATTTTTGATTCGTATTTACTTAATTTTATTTGTATTTTGTATATATATTTATAGAAATCTACGTTATTTTATGTGTATTCGTATATATATTTTGAAACAAATTTACATTGTTTACCTTATAGTATGTGGATTTTGTATATTTATTTTAATACAAATTCAAATATTTTATGTGTATTTTGGTATATATAATTTTATAAAAAATGCGTTATTTTATAGGTATTTTGCATCTTAGTTTTCATACAAATGTACATTATTTTATTAATATTCTGTGTATATATTTTGATACGATTTTATATTATACTATTTGTGTTTTGTATATATTTTTTTATACATATTTTCATTATTTAATGTGTATTTTTATATATATTTTATACAAATTAACGTTATTTTAAGTGTATTTGTTTATATAATTTCATTCAAATTTACATTTTTTTAAGTGTATTTTGAATATGTATTTCAATACAAATTTACCTAATTTTATGTGTATTTTGTATATTTATTTTCATACAAATTTAAATTATTTTTGTTTTTTTGTATATACATATAGAGTAAATTTCTATGAAAATATATATTCAAAATACATATAAAATTATGTAAATAAGTATAAAAATATATATATCAAATACACCTAAAAAAATGAAAATTCGTATCAAAATAAATAAACAAAATTCCGATAAAAGAACGTATATTTGTAGGAAAATAAATATACAAAATACACATAAAATTACGAAAATTTGAATAAAAATATATACAAAAAAACAAAAAAATAAATATCAATTTATATGAAAATAGATATACAAAATACACATATAATTAGTTAAATTTGAATTTAAGTACATGTACAAAATACACATAAAATAATGTAAATTTGTATGAAATGAAAACAAATTCACATAAAATATCGTACATTTGTATAAAATAGATATACAAAATATACATAGAATAATGTAAAGTCGTATCAAAATAAATACACAGAATATCAATAAAATAATGTAATTTTGTATGAAAATAAAGATGCAAAATACCCATAAAATAAAGCATATTTTTTTAAAAATACATATACAAGAATACACATAGAATAATTAAATTTGTATTAAAATTAATATACAAAATGCACGTACAATAAGGTAAATTTGTATTGAAAAAATATAAAAAATGCACATAAAACAATGTATATTTGTTTCAAAATATATATACGAATACACATAAAATAACGTATATTTCTATAGAAATATATATACAAAATACACATGAAATGACGTAAATACGTATAAAAATATATATACACAATACACATTAAATAATGTAAATTCGCATCAAAATATATAAACAGAATATCAATAAAAGAATGTGTATTTGTATGAAAATAGATATACAAAATACATATAAAATATTGTAAATTTGTATAAAACTCTATTAAAAAAATACACAAAAATAATTTAAATTTGTATAAAAATAAATATACAAAATACACATAAAACTAGTTAAATTTCTATTGAAATACATATACAAAATACATATAAAATAATGTAAATTTGAATGAAAATATATAAACAAATACACTTAAAATAACGTAAATTTGTATGAAATATATATAGAAAATACACATTAAATAATGTAATTATGTATAAAAAAATATATACAAAACACAAATAGAATAATGTAAAATAGTATCAAAATAAATACACAGAATATTAATAAAATAATGTAAATTTGTATGAAAATAAAGATGCAAAATACCCATAAAACAACGCATTTTTTATGAAAATATATATACCAAAATACACATAAAATATTTAAATTTGTATTACAATAAATATACAAAATGCACATACAATAAGGTAAATTTGTATTGAAATAGATATGCAAAATACACATAAAACAATGTAAATTTGTTTCAAAATATATATACGAATACACTTAAAATAACGTAGATTTCTATAAAAATAAATATACAAAATACACATAAAATGAAGTAAATACGTATTAGAAAATGTATACAAAATACACATAGAATAATGTAAATTCGTATCAAAATAAATAAACTAAATGCCAATAAAAGAATGTTTACTTGTATAAATATAAATATACAAAATACACATAAAATAACGTAAAATTGTATAAAACTATATACAAAAATAAACAAAAATAATTGAATTTGTATGAATATAGATATACAAAAGACACATAACATAAGCATATACAAAATACACATTAAATAATGTAAATACGTATAAAAGATATGTACGTAATGTAAAAATTTATAAAATTAAAGATGCAAAATACCCATGAAATAACTCATATTTAAAAAAAATATATATACACATTAAATAATTGAATTTGTGTTAAAATAAATATACAAAATACACATACAATAAGGTAGATTTTTATTGAAATAGAAATGCAAAAAACACATAAAATAATGAAATTTTTTTATCAAAATATATACGAATACACACAATAAAATTACGTAAATTTTTATGAAAATATATATACAAAATACACATAAAATAATGTAAATACATAGAAAAATATATATTCTAAATACACATAAAATAATGTAAATTCGTATCAAAATAAATAAACAAAATTTACTCTAAAAGAATGTATATTTGTAGGAAAATATATATACAAAATACAAATAAAATAACAAAAATTTGTATAAAAATATATACAAAACTACACAAAAATAATTTAATTTTTTTTAAAAATAGATATGCAAAATACACATGAAATTAGGCAAATTTTTTTTTGAAATACATATACAAAATACACATAAAATAATGTAAATTTGTATGAAAATATATAAACATATACACATAAGATAACGTAAATTTCCATTAAATATATGTACAAAATATACATTAAATAATGTAGATATGTCTAAAAATATATATACAAAATACACAGAATAACGTAAAATCGTATCAAAATAAATAAACAGACTATCAATAAAATAGTGTAAATTTGAATGAAAATAAAGATGCAAAATACCCATATAATAACGCATATATGTTTAAAAATATATATACAAAAATATACATAAAATAATTAAATTTGTATCAAAATAAATATACAAAAGGCACATACAATAAAGAAAATTTGTATTGAAATAGATATGCGAAATACACATAAATAATGTAAATTTGTATCAAAATATATATACGAATACACATAAAATAGAGTAAATTTCTTTGAAAATATATTCAAAATATATATAAAATTATGTAAATAAGTATAAAAATATATATATCACATACACCTAAAATAATGAAAATTCGTATCAAAATAAATAAACAAAATTCCGATAGAAGAACGTATATTTGAAGGAAAATAAATATACAAAAAACACATAAAATTACGAAATTTTGAATAAAAATATATACTAAAATACACAAAATTAATTTCGATTTGTATGAAAATAGATATACATAATACACATATAATTAGTTAAATTTGCATTTAAATACATGTACAAAATAGACATGAAATAATGTAAATTTGTATGAAATGAAAACAAATTCACATAAAATAACTTTCATTTGTATGAAATATATATATACAAAATATACATAGAATAATGTAAAATCGTATCAAAATAAATACACAGAATATCAATAAAATAAAGTAAATTTGTATGAAAATAAAGCTGCAAAATACTCATAAAATAAAGCATTTTTTTATGAAAATACATATACTAAAATACACATAGAATAATTAAATTTGTATTATTTTATATGTACTTATATGCATTTTTTTATGAAAATATATATACAAAATACACATAAAATAATGCAAATACATAGAAAAATATATATACAAAATACACATAAAATAATGTAAATTCGTATCAAAATAAATAAACAAAATTTCCTCTAAAAGAATGTATATGTGTAGGAAAATATATATACAAAATACTAATAAAATAACAAAAATTTGTATAAAAATATATACAAAAATACACAAAAATAGTTTAAATTTGTTTGAAAATAGATATGCAAAATACACATGAAATTAGGCAAATTTTTTTTGAAATACATATACAAAATACACATAATATAATGTAGATTTGTATGAAAATATATAAACAAATACACATAAGATTACGTAAATTTCCATAAAATATATGTACAAAATACACATTAAATAATGTAAATATGTCTAAAAATATATATACAAAATACACAGAATAACGTAAAATCGTATAAAAATAAATAAACAGACTATCAATAAAATAATGTAAATTTGTATGAAAATAAAGATGCAAAATACCCATATAATAACGCATATTTGTTTAAAAATTTATATACAAAAATACACATAAAATAATTAAATTTGTATCAAAATATATATACAAAAGGCACATACAATAAAGAAAATTTGTATTGAAATAGATATGCGAAATACACATAAATAATGTAAATTTGTATCAAAATATATATACGAATACACATAAAATAGAGTAAATTTCTATGAAAATATATATTCAAAATACATATAAAATTATGTAAATAAGTATAAAAATATATATATCACATACACCTAAAATAATGAAAACTCGTATCAAAATAAATAAACAAAATTCCGATAAAAGAACGTATATTTGTACGAAAATAAATATACAAAATACACATAAAATTACGAAAATTTGAATAAAAGTATATACTGAAATACACAAAATTAATTTTGATTTGTATGAAAATAGATATACATAATACATATATAATTAGTTAAATTTGCATTTAAATACATGTACAAAATACACATGAAATAATGTAAATTTGTATGAAATGAAAACAAATTCACATAAAATAACGTTCATTTGTATGAAATATATATACAAAATATACATAGAATAATGTAAAATCGTATCAAAATAAATACACAGAATATCAATAAAATAGTGTAAATTTGTATGAAAATAAAGATGCAAAATACTCATAAAATAAAGCATTTTTTTTATGAAAATACATATACAAAAATACACATAGAATAATTAAATTTGTATTATTTTATATGTACTTTGTATATATATTTTTATTCGCATTTACATTATTTAACATTTATTTTGAATATATAATTTTATACAAATTCATGGTATTTGATGTGTATTTGTATATATATTTTCATATAAATCTCCATTATTTTATGTGTATTTTGTAAATATATTTCATTACAAATTTACCTTATTTAATGTTTATTTTGTATGTGTATTTTGTACATTTATATTTATACAAATACACATTCTTTTATTGGTATTTTGTTTATTTATTTTGATTCGAATTTACATTATTTTATGTGTATTTTGTTTACATTTTTTTATACGTATTTACTTAATTTTATGTGTATTTTGTATATATATTTTTATAGAAATCTACGTTATTTTATATGTATTCGTATATATATTTTGAAACAAATTTAAATTGTTTTAAATGTATTTTTGCATATCTCTTTCAATAGAAGTTTACCTTATTGTATGTGCATTTTGTACATTTATTTCAATACAAATTTAAACATTTTATGTGTATTTTGGTATATATATTTTTATAAGAAATGCGCTATTTGATGGGAATTTTGCTTCTTTATTTTCATACAAATTTACATTATTTTATTAATATTCGGTGTATTTATTTTGATACGATTTTACATTATTCTATTTGTTTTTTGTATATATATTTTTGTGTATTTTTGTATATAGTTTTATACAAATTTAGGTTATTTTATGTACGCATTTACATTATTTAATGTGTGTTTTGTATATATATTTTTATGCAAATTTACTTTATTTTATGTGCATTTTTGTACATATATTTTTTTAGAAGTTTGCGTTATTTTATGTGTATTTGTATATGTTTTCTAATGCAAATTTACATTATTTTATTGCTATTTTGTTTATTTATTTTGATACGAATGAAAATAGATATACAAAATATACATAAAATAAAATAAATTTGTATTGAAATATATATACAAAATACATAAAAGAATGTAAATTTGTATCAAAATATTTTAAGAGATGCGCATAAAATAACGTAAATTTGTTTTAAAATATACAAAATACACATTAAATAATGTAAATATGTATAAAAAAGTATATACAAAACACAAATAGAATAATGTAAGATCGTATCAAAACAAATACACAGAATATTAATAAAACAATGTAAATTTGTATGAAAATAAAGATGCAAAATACCCATTAAATGACGCATTTTTTTATAAAAATATAAAATACACATGAAAAAATTAATTTGTATTTAAATAAATATACAAAATACACATACAATAAGGTAAATCTGTATTGAAATAGATATGCAAAATACATATGAAACAATGTAAATTTGTTTCAAAATATATATACGATTACAATAAAATAACGTAGATTTGTAAAAAAATATATATTCAAAATACACATAAAATGAAGTAAATACGTATAAGAAAATGTATACAAAATACACATAAAATAATGTAAATTCGTATCAAAATAAATAAACAAAATACCAATAAAAGAATGTGTATTTGTATAAATATAAATATACAAAATACACATAAAATAACGTAAATTTGTATAAAACTATATACAAAAATACACAGAAGTAATTAAATTCGTATGAAAATAGATATACAAAATACAGATAAAATAAGCTAAATTTGAATTGAAATGTATATACAAAATACATAAAATAATGTAGATTTGTATCAAAATATTTATAAAAATACATATAATAACGTAAATTTTGATACGATTTTACATTATTCTATTTGTGTTTTGTATATATTATTTTATACATATTTACATTATTTAATGTGTATTTTGTATATATATTTCATACAAATTTACGTTATTATATGTGAATTTGTTTGTATATTTTCTTTCAAATTTACATTATTTTATGTGTATTTTGTATATGTATTTCAATACAAATTAACCTAATTTTATGTGTATTTTGTATATTTCTTTTCATACAAATTTAAATTATTTTTGTGTATTTTTGTATATAGTTTTATACAAATTTAGGTTATTTTATGTACGCATTTACATTATTTAATGTGTGTTTTGTATATATATTTTTATCCATAGTTACTTTATTTTACGTTCATTTTTGGACATATATTTTTATAGAAATTAGCGTTATTTTATATGTATTTGTATATGTTTTCTCATAAAAATTTATATTATTTTATTGATATTTTGTTTATTTAGTTTGATACGAATTACATGATTATATGTGTATTTTGTACATATTTTTTATACGTATTTACATTACTTAATGTGTATTTTGTTTACATTATTTTATGTATTTTGTATATACATTTCAATTCAACTTTAGCTTATTTTATCTGTATTTTGTATATCTATTTTCATACGAATTTAATTACTTCTGTGTATTTCTGTATATAGTTTTATACAAATTTACGTTATTTTATGTGTATTTTGTATATTTATATCTATACAAATACACATTCTTTTATTGCTTTTTTTTATTTGGATAAGAATTTACATTATTTTATGTGTATTTTGTATAAATTTTTTTATACGTATTTACTTAATTTTACGTGTATTTTGAATATATATTTTTATACAAATCTACGTTATTTTATGTGTATTCGTATATATATTTTGAAACAAATTTACATTGTTTTATATGTATTTTGCATATCTATTTCAATACAGATTTACCTTATTGTATGTGTATTTTGTATATTTATTTTAATACAAATAAATTTTTTTATGAGTATTTTTGTATATATATTTTTAAAAAATGCGTTATTTTATGGGTATTTTGCTTCTTTATTTTCATACATATTTACATTATTTTATTAATATTCTGTGTATTTATTTTCATACGATTTTACATTATTCAATTTGTGTTTTGTATATATTTTTTTATACAAATTTACGTTATTTTAAGTGTATTTGTTTATGTATTTTCATTCAAATTTACAGTATTTTATGTGTATTTTGTATATGTAATTCAATACAAATTTACCTAATTTTATGTGTAATTTGTATATTTATTTTCATACAAATTTAAATTATTTTTGTGTATTTTTGTATATAGTTTTATACAAATTTATGTTATCTGATGTATATTTTGTATATTTATTTTCATACAAATACACATTCTTTTATTGACATTTTGTTTATTTATTTTGACGCGAATTTACATTATTTAATGTGTATTTTGTATATATATTTTTATACGTATTTACATCCTTTCATGTGTATTTTGTATATTTATAAAAAAAAACGCGTTATTTAACAGGTATTTTGCATCTTTATTTTCATACAAATTTACATTATTTTATTTACATTCTGTGTATTTATTTTAATACGATTTTACATTATTCTATTTTTGTTTTGTATATATATTTTTTATACATACATACATTATTTAATGAGTATTTTTTATATATATTTTATACAAATTTATGTTAATTTAAGTGTATTTGTTTATATATTTTCATTCAAATTTACATTATTTTATGAGTTTTTTATATGTATTTCTTTACAAATTTACCTAATTTTATGTGTATTTCGTATATTTATTTTCATACAAAGTTAACTTATGTTTGTGTATTTTTATGTATAGTTTTATACAAATTTACGTTATTTTATGTGTATTTTGTATATATATTTTCATCAAATACACATTCTTTTATTGATATTTTAATTATTTATTGTGACACGAGTTTACATTATTTAATGTGTATTTTGTATATATATTTTTATACGTATTTACAACATTTCATGTGTTTTTTGTATATATATTTCTATAGAAATCTACGTTTTTTTATGTGTATTCGTATATATATTTTGAAACAAATCTGCATTATTTTATGTGTATTTTGTATATATATTTCATTATAAATTTGCTTTATTTTAAGTTTATTTTTATATCTATTTTCATTCAAATTCAAATCATTTTATGTGTATATATTTATTTGTATTTACGTTATTTTTTGTGTATTTTCTATATATTTTTTCATTCAAAATTACATTATTTTATCGGTATTTTGTTCATTTATTTCGATACGAACTTAGATTATTTCATGTGTATTTTCTATACATATACATATAGAGTAAATTTCTATGAAAATATATATTCAAAATACATATAAAATTATGTAAATAAGTATAAAAATATATATATCAAATACACCTAAAAAAAACGAAAATTCGCATCAAAATAAATAAATAAAATTCCGATAAAAGAACGTATATTTGTTGGAAAATAAATATACAAAATACACATAAAATTTCGAAAATTTGAATAAAAATATATACAAAAATACACATAAGTAATTTCAATTTGTATGAAAATAGATATACAAAATACACATAAAATTAGTTAAATTTGTATTTAAATACATGTACAAAATTCACATAAAATAATGTAAATTTGTATAAAATGAAAACAAATTCACATAAAATAACGTACATTGGTATAAAATAGATATACAAAATACACATAAAATAATGTAAATTCGTATCAAAATAAATAAACTAAATGGCAATAAAAGAATGTTTACTTGTATAAATATAAATATACAAAATACTCATAAATTAACGTAAAATTGTATAAAACTATATACAAAAATAAACAAAAATAATTAAATTTGTATGAAAATAGATATACAAAAGACACATAAAATAAGCTAAATTTGAATTGAAATAAATATAGAAAATACATAAAATAATGTAAATTTTTATCAAAATATATATTCAAATACACATATGATAACGTAAATTTGTATAAAAATATTTAAACAAAATACACATTAAATAATGTAAATACGTATAAAAGATATGTACGTAATGTAAAATTTTTCAAAATTAAAGATGCAAAATACCCATAAAATATCTCATATTTAAAAAAAAATATATTCACAAATACACAAAATAATTAAATTTGTATTAAAATAAATATACAAAATACACATACAAAAAGGTAGATTTTTATTGAAATAGATATGCAAAAAACACATAAAATAATGAAAATTTTTATCAAAATATATACGAATACACACAATAAAATTACGTAATTTTTTTATGAAAATATATATACAAAATACACATAAAATAATGTAAATACATAGAAAAATATATATACAAAATACACATAAAATAATGTAAATTCGTATCAAAATAAATAAACAAAATTTCCTCTAAAAGAATGTATATATGTAGGAAAATATATATACAAAATACAAATAAAATAAAAAAAAATTTGTATAAAAATAATACAAAAACACACAAAAATAATTTAAATTTGTTTGAAAATAGATATGCAAAATACAAATGAAATTAGGCAAATTTTTTTTGAAATACATATACAAAATACACATAAAATAATGTAAATTTGTATGAAAAAATATAAACAAATACACATAAAATAACGTAAATTTCCATGAAATATATGTACAAAATATACATTAAATAATGTAAATATGTCTAAAAATATATATACAATATACACAGAATAACGTAAAATCGTATCAAAATAAATAAACTGACTATCAATAAAATAATGTAAATTTGTATGAAAATAAAGATGCAAAATACCCATATAATAACGCATATTTGTTTAAAAATATGTATACAAAAATACACATAAAATAATTAAATTTGCATCAAAATAAATATAGAAAAGGCACATACAATAAAGAAAATTTGTATTGAAATAGATATGCGAAATACACATAAATAATGTAAATTTGTATCAAAATATATATACGAATACACATAAAATAGAGTAAATTTCTATGAAAATATATATTCAAAATACATATAAAATTATGTAAATAAGTATAAAATTATATATATCAAATACACCGAAAAATAATGAAAATTCGTATCAAAATAAATAAACAAAATTCCGATAAAAGAACGTATATTTGTAAGAAAATAAATATATAAAATTCACATAAAATTACGAAAATTTGAATAAAAATATATACAAAAAAATACACAAAATTAATTACAATTTGTATGAAAATAGATATACATAATACACATATAATTAGTTAAATTTGTATTTAAATACATGTACAAAATACACATAAAATAATGTAAATTTGTATGAAATGAAAACAAATTCACATAAAATAACGTTCATTTGTATGAAATATATATACAAAATATACATAGAATAATGTAAAATCGTATCAAAATAAATACACAGAATATCAATAAAATAAGGTAAGTATGTATGAAAATAAAGATGCAAAATACCCATAAAATAAAGCATTTTTTTATGAAAATACATATACAAAAATACACATAGAATAATTAAATTTGTATTAAAATTAATATACAAAATGCACGTACAATAAGGTAAATTTATATTGAAAAAATATGCAAAATGCACATAAAACAATGTATATTTGTTTCAAAATATATATACGAATACACATAAAATCACATATATTTCTATAGAAATATATATACAAAATACACATGAAATGACATAAATACGTATAAAAGTATATATACACAATGCACATTAAATAATGTGAATTCGCGTCAAAATAAATAAACAAAATATCAATAAAAAATGTGTATTTGTGTGAAAATAGATACACAAAATAGACATAAAATATTTTAAATTTATATAAAACTCTTTTTATAAAAATATATATACCAAAATAATAAAAAATTTAAATTTGTTTTACAATAAATATACAAAATGCACATACAATAAGGTAGATTTATATTGAAATAGATATGCAAAATAAACATAAAATAATGTAAATTTGTATCAAAACATATACGAATACACACAATAAAATAACGTAAATTTTTAAGAAAATATATATAAAAAATACACATAAAATAATGTAAATACGTAGAAAAATATATATACAAAATACACATAAAATTATGTAAATTCTTATGAAAATAAATGAACAAAATTCCACTAAAAGAATGTATATTTGTGGGAAAATATAAATACAAAATACAAATAAAATAACTAAAATTTGTATAAAAATATATAAAAAATACATATAAATAATTAAAATTTATTTGAAAATAGATATGCAAAATACACATAAAATTAGGCAAATCTGTATTGAAATACATATACACATTACACATAAAATATTGTAAATTTGTATGAAAATATATAAACAAATACACATAAAATAGCGTGAATTTATATAAAATATATATACAAAATATACATTAAATAATGTAAATGTGTATAAAAATATATATACAAAATACACATAGAATAATGTAAAACCGTATCAAAATCAATAAACAGAATATCAATAAAATAATGTAAATTTGTATGAAAATAAAGATGCAAAATACCCAAATAATAACGCATATTTTTACAAAAATACACTTAAAATAAATAAATTTGTATTAAAATAAATATACAAAATACACATACAATATGGTAAATTTATATTGAAATAGATATGCAAAATAAACATAAATAATTTAAATTTGTATCAAAATATATATACGAATACCCATAAAATAGAGTAAATTTCTATGAAAATATATATTCAAAACACAAATAAAATGATATAAATAAGTATAAAAATATACATATCAAATACACCTAAAATAATGTAAATTCGTATAAAAATAAATAAACAAAACTACGATAAAAGAACGTATATATGTAGGAAAAAAAATATACAAAATATATTTGTATAAATATATATACAAAAATACATAAAAAATAATTTCAATTTGTATGAAAATAGATGTACAAAATACTCATATATTTAAATAAATTTGTATTTAAATACATGTACAAAATATACATAAAATTAGGTAGATTTGTATTGAAATACATATACAAAATACACATAAAATAATATTTAAATTTGAATGAAAATATATAAAAAATACACCTAAAATTACGTAAATTTGTATAAAATATATATAAAAAATACACATTAGATTATGTAAATATGTATAAAAAAATATATATACAAAACACAAATAGAATAATGTAAAATACTATCAAAATAAATACACAGGATCTTAATAAAATAATGTAAATTTGTATGTAAATTAACATGCAAAATACCCATAAAGAAACGCAATTTTTAAAAAAAATATATATACCAAAATACACATGAAATATTTGAATTTGTATTAAAATAAATATACAAAATGCACATACAATAAGGTAAATTTGTATTGAAATAGATATGCAAAATACATATAAAACAATGTAAATTTGTTTCAAAATATATATACGACTACACACAAAATAACGAAGATTTCTATAAAAATATATACAAAATACACATAAAAAGAAGTAAATACGTATAAACAAACGTATACAAAATACACATAAAATAATGTAAATTCGTATCAAAATAAATAAACAAAATACCAATAAAAGAATGTGTATTTGTATAAATATAAATATACAAAATACATATAAAATAACGTAAATTTTTATTAAACCATATACAAAAATACACAGAAGTAATTAAATTTGAATGAAAATATATATACAAAATAAAAATAAAATAAGCTAAATTTGAATTGAAATGTATATACAAAACACATAAAATAATGTAAATTTGTATCAAAATATTTACAGAAATACACATTTAATAACGTTAATTTGTTTAAAAATATATCAACAAAATACACATTAAATAATGTAAACACGTTTAAAAAACATGTACAAAATACACATATAATCATGTAATTCGTATCAAAATAAATAAACAAAATAGCAATAAAATAATAATAATAATAATAAATGGTCTATTCATTTGTAGGAAGCCATTAAATAATGTAAACTCGCGTCAAAATAAATGAACAAAATATCAATAAAAGAATGTGTATTTGTATGAAACTAGATATAGAAAATACACATAAAATAACCTAAATTTGTATAAAACTATATACAAAAAACCACAAAAATAATTTAAATTTGTATGAAAATAAATATACAAAATACACATAAAATTAGGTAAATTTGTATTGAAATACATGTACAAAATACATTTAAAATAATGTAAATTTGAATGAAATTATATAAAGAAATACACTTAAAGTAACGTAAATTTGTATAAAATATATATAAAAAATACACATTAAATAATGAAAATATGTATAAAAAAATATATACAAAACACAAATAGTATAATATAAAATCGTATCAAAATATATACACAGAATATTAATAAAATAATGTAAATTTGTATGAAAACTAAGATGCAAAATACCTATAAAATAACGCATTTTTTTAAAAATTTTATTTACCAAAATACACATAAAATATTTGAATTTGTATTAAAATAAATATACAAAATGCACATACAATAAGGTAAATTTGTATTGAAATAGATATGCAAAATACATATAAAACAATGTAAATTTGTTTCAAAATATATATACGAATACACATATAATAACGTAGATTTCTATAAAAATATATATACTAAATACACATAAAATTAAGTAAATACGAATAGAAAAAGTACACAAATTACACATAAAATAATGTAAATTCGTATAAATATAAATAAACAAAATACCAATAAAAGAATGTGTATTTGTATAAATATAAATATACAAAATGCACATAAAATAACGTAAATTTGTATAAAACTATATACAAAAATACACAGAAGTAATTAAATTTGTATGAAAATATATAATATACAAAATAATAATAAAATATATATATATATATATATATATATATATATATATATATATATATATATATATATATATATATATATATATATATATATATATATATATATATATATATATATATATATATATATATATATATATATATATATATATATATATATATATATATATATATATATATATATACATATATATATATATACAAAATACAAAAAATTAAGTAAATTTGTTTCAAAATATTTTTAACAAATACACATATAATAACGTAAATTTGTATAAAAATATATAAACAAAATACACATTAAGTAATGTAAATACGTATAAAAAAATATGTACAAAATACACAAATAATCATGTTATTCGTATCAAAATAAATAAACAAAAAACTAATAAAATAATGTCAATTTGTATGAGAAAACATATACAAAATACATATAAAATAACACAAATTTCTATAAAAATATATGTACAAAAATGCACATAAAATTAATTTGCATAAAAAATATATATGCAAAACACACATTAGATAATGTAAATGAGTATAAAAATATGTATACAAAATACCTATGAAATAATCTAAATTCGTATCGAGTTAAATTAAGAAAATAACAATAAATTAATGTAATGTAATTTTGGAGGAAAATATATATAGAAAACACACATAAAATAACCTAAATACAAATACAAATAAACACATAAAATAATTTAAAATTGAATGAAATAAATATAAAAAATAAACATAAAATAAGGTAAATTTGTAATAAAATATATGTAAAAATACACATAAAATAATATAAATTTGTATGAAAATATATATACAAATACACATAAAATAACATGAATTTGTATAAAATTTGTTTCAAAATATATACGAATACACACAATAAAATAACGTAAATTTTTATGAAAATGTATATATAAAATACACATAAAATAATTTAAATACGTAGAAAAATATATATACAAAATACACATAAAATAATGTAAACTCGTAACAAAATAAATACACAAAATTCCAATTAAAGAATGTATATTTGTATTAAAATATATATACAAAAAACAAATAAAATAACTAAAATTTGTATAAAAATATATACAAAAATACACAAAAATAATTTAAATTTGTTTGAAAATAGATATGCAAAATACAAATAAAGTTAGGCATATTTGTATTGAAATACATATGCAAAACTCACATAAAATAAAGTAAATTTGTATAAAAATATATATACAAATACACATAAAATAACGTAAATATGGATAAAATATATATATACAAAATATACATTAAATATTTTAAATATGTATAAAAATATATTATATTATATATATTTTTATTGACATTTGCATTATTTATGTGTATTTTGTATATGTTTTCTCATAGAAATTTACATTATTTTATTGGTATTTTGTCTATTTATTTTGATACGAATTACGTGATTGTTTGTGTATTTTGTACATTTTTTTATAAGTATTTACATTATTTAATGTGTATTTTGTTTATATATTTTTTTACAATTTTGATGAAAATGTACATTCTTTTATGTATTTTGAATATATATTTCAATTCAAATTTAGCTTATTTTATGTGTATTTTGTATATCTATTTTAATACAAATTTAATTACTTTTATGTATTTTTGTACATAGTTTTATATAAATTTACGTTATTTTATGTGTATTTTGTATATTTATATTTATACAAACTCACATTCTTTTATTAGTATTTTGTTTATTTATGTTGATACGAGTTTACATTCTTTTTATGTGTATTTTGTATACATTTTTTTATACGTATTTACTTAATTATATGTGTATTTTGTATATATATTTTTATAGAAATCTACGTTATTTTAGGTGTATTCCTTTATGTATTTTGAAACAAATTTACTTTGTTTTATATGTATTTTGCGTATCTATTTCAATACAAATTTACCTTATTGTATGTGCATTTTGTATACTTATTTTAATACAAAATTAGATATTTTATGTGTTTTCGTATATATATATTTTTTAAAAATGCGTTATTTTATGGGTATTTTGCATCTTAATTTTCTAACAAATTTACATTATTTTATTAATATTTACATTATCATATTTGTGTTTTGTAAATATGTATAAAAAATATATATACAAAACACAAATAGAATAATGTAAAATCGTATCATAATAAATACATAGAATGTAAATAAAATAATGTTAATTTGTATGAAAATAAAGATGCAAAATACCCATAAAATAACGCATTTTTTTTAAATATACAAAATACACATGAAAGGATGTAAATACGTATAAATAAATATATATATATATATATATATATATATATATATATATATATATATATATATATATATATATATATATATATATATATATATATATATATATATATATATATATATATATATATATATATATATATATATATTCAAAATACACATTAAATAATGTAAATTCGTGTCAAAATAAATAAACAAAATATAAATAAAAGAATGTGTATTTGTATGAAAATATATATACAAAATACACGTAAGATGACATAAATTTGTATAAAACTATATACAAAAATACACAAAAATAATTTAAATTTGTATGAAAATAAATATACAAAATACATATAAAATTAGGTAAATTTGTATTGAAATACATATACAAAATACACATAAAATAATGTAAATTTGAATGAAAATACATAAACAAATACACTTAAAATAACGTAAATTTGAATAAAAAAATTTATACAAAACACAAAAAGAATAATGTAAAATCGTATCAAAATAAATACACAGAATATTAATAAAATAATGTATATTTGTATGAAAATAAAGATGCAAAATACCCATAAAATAACGCTTTTTTTTTTATAGAAATATATTTATTCAAAAATACACATAATTTTTTTTATTTGTATTAAAATAAATATACAAAATACACATACAATAAGGTAAATCTGTATTGAAATAGATATGCAAAATACACATCAATAATGTAAATTTCTATCAGAATATATATACGAATACTCATAAAATAGAGTAAATTTCTATGAAAATAAAATAATGTAAGTTTGTATGAAAATAAAGATGCAAAATTCCCATAAAATAGCGCATTTCTTATAAAAATATATATACCAAAATACACATAAAATATTTAAATTTGTATTGAAATAAATATACAAAATGCACATATAATAAGGTAAATTTATATTGAATTTTCATTTTTTTAGATGTATTTGATATATATATTTTTATTCTTATTTACATAATTTTATATGTATTTTCAATATATATTTTCATAGAACTTCACTCTATATGTATATGTATAGAAAATACACATGAAATAATCTAAATTCGTATCGAAAAAAATGAAAAAAATACCGATAAAATAATGTAATTTTGAATGAAAATATATATAGAAAATACACATAAAAGAACGTATATACAAATAAATATATACACATAAAGTAATTTGAATTTGAATGAAAATAGATATAAAAATAAACATAAAATAAGGCAAATTTGTACTGAAATATATATACAAAATACGCATAAAATAATGAAGATTTGTTTCAAAATATATATACGAATACACTTAAAATAACGTAGATTTATATAGAAATATATATACAAAATACACATCAAATGATGTAAATACGTATAAAAATATATATACAAAATACACATTAAATAATGTAAATTCGTGACAAAATAAATAAGGAAAATATCAATAAGAGAATGTGTATTTGTATGAAAATACATATATAAAATACACATAAAATAACGTAAATATGTATAAAACTATATATAAAAATACACAAAAATAAATTAAATTTGTATGAAAATAAATATACAAAATACACATAAAATTAGGTAAATTTGTATTGAAATACATATACAAAATACACATAAAATAATGTAAATTTGAATGAAAATATATAAACAAATACACTTAAATTAACGTAAATTTGTATAAAATATATATACAAAATACTCATTAAATAATGTAAATATGTATAAAAAATATATACAAAACACAAATAGAATAATTTAAATCGTATAAAAAAAATACACAGAATGTTAATAAAATAATGTAAATTTGTATGAAAATAAAGATGCAAAATACCCATAAAATAACGCATTTTTTTTTATAAAAATATATTTACAAAAATACACATAAAAAAATTAATTTGTATTAAAATAAATATACAAAATACACATACAATAAGGTAAATCTGTATTGAAATAGATATGCAAAATACATATAAAACAAAGTAAATTTGTCTCAAAATATATATACGAATACACAAAATAACGAAGATTTCTATAAAAAAATATATATATATATATACAAATAAATAAATGAATAAATGAAGTAAATACGTATAAAAAAATGTATACAAATTACACATAAAATAATGTAAATTCGTATCAAAATAAATAAACAAAATACCAAAAAAAGAATGTGTATTTGTATAAATATAAATATACAAAATACACATAAAATAACGTAAATTTGTATAAAACTATATACAAAAATACACAGAAGTAATTAAATTCGTATGAAAATAGATATACAAAATACAGATAAAATAAGCTAAATTTGAATTGAAATATATATACAAAATACATGAAATAAAGTAAATTTGTATCAAAATATTTATACAAATACACATATAATAAATTTGTTTCGAAATATATATACGAATACACATAAAATAACGTAGATTTGTATAAAAATATATATACAAAATACACATAAAAATGATGTAAATACGTATAAAAAAAAGTATACAAATTACACATAAAATAATGTAAATTCGTATCAAAATAAATAAACAAAATACCAAAAAAAGAATGTGTATTTGTATAAATATAAATATACAAAATACACATAAAATAACGTAAATTTGTATAAAACTATATACAAAAATACACAAAAGTAATTAAATTTGTATGAAAATAGATATACAAAATACACACAAAATAAGCTAAATTTGAATTGAAATATATATATAAAAAATACATAAAATAAAGTAAATTTGTATCAAAATATTTATTCAAATACACATATAATAATGTAAATTTGTATGAAAATATATAAACAAAATACACATTGAATAATGTAAATACGTATAAAAAATATGTACAAAATACACGTATAATCATGTAATTCGTATCAAAATAAATAAACAAAATACCAATGAAATAATATAAATTTGTATGAAAAAACATATACAAAAAACACATAAAATAACGCAAATTTCTATGAAAATATATGTACAAAAATGCACATCAAATAAATTTGCATAAAAATATGAGTATAAAAAAAATATGAGTATAAAAATATGTATACAAAATACCTATGAAATAATGTAAATTCGTATCGATTTAAATTAAGAAAATACCAATAAAATAATGTAGTTTTGGATGAAAATATATATAGTAAATACACATAAAATAACCTAAATACAAATACAAATATACACATAAAATAATTTGAAATTGAATGAGATAAATATACAAAATAAACATAAAATAAGGTAAATTTGTAATGAAATATATGTAAAAATACACATAAAATAATATAAATTTGTATCAAAATACATATATACAAATACACATTAAATAACAAGAATTTGTATAAAATTTGTATCAAAATATATACGAATACACACAATAAAATAACGTATCAAAATAAATAAACAGAATATCAATAAAATAATGTAAATTTGTATGAAAATAAAAATGCAAAATATCCATATAATAACGCATATTTGCATAAAAATATATATACAAAAATACATATAAAATAATGAAATTTGTATTAAAATAAATATACAAAATGCACGTACAATAAAGTAAATTTGTATTGAAATATATATGCAAAATACACATCAATAATATAAATTTGTATCAAAATATATATACGAATACTCATAAAATAGAGTAAATTTCTATGAAAATAAAATAATGTAAGTTTGTATGAAAATAAAGATGCAAAATTCCCATAAAATAGCGCATTTCTTATAAAAATATATATACCAAAATACACATAAAATATTTAAATTTGAATTGAAATAAATATACAAAATGCACATACAAAAAGGTAAATTTGTATTGAAAGAGATATGCAAAAATACATATAAAACAATGTAAATTTGTTTCAAAATATATATACGAATACAAATAAAATAACGTAGATTTCTATAAAAATATATATACAAAATACACATAAAATTAAGTAAATACGTATAAAAAAATGTATAAAAAATACACATAAAATAAAGTAAATTCGAATTAAAATAAATAAACAAAATACCAATAAAAGAATGTGTATTTGGATAAATATAAATATACAAAATACACATGCAAAATAATCATAAAATAAGGTAGATTTGTAATAAAATATATGTACAAAATACACATAAAATAATATAAATTTATATGAAAATATATATACAAATACACATAAAATACCATGAATTTGTATAAAAATATATATTCAAAATAAATATTAAATAATGTAAATGCGTATAAAAATATATATACAAAGTACATATAAAACAATGTAAATTAGTATACAAAATACACTCAAAATAATGTAAATTTGAATGAAAATATATAAACATATAGACTTAAAATTACGTAAATTTGTATCAAATATATATACAAAAAAAAAACATCAAATAATGTAAATATGTATAAAAAAATATATACAAAACACAAATAAAATAATGTAAAATCGTATCAAAATAAATACAGAAAATATTAATAAAATAATGTAAATTTGTATGAAAATTAAGATGCAAAATACCCATAAAATAACGCATTTTTTATAAAAATATATATAAGAAAAAACATAAAATATTTGATTTTGTATTAAAATAAATAGATATACAAAATACACATAAAATAAGCTAAATTTGAATTGAAATATATATACAAAATACATAAAATAATGTAAATTTGTATCAAAATACCTATACAAATACATATATAATAACGTAAATTTGTATAAAAATATATAAACAAAATACACATTAAATAATGTAAATACGTATAAAAAAATGTACAAAATACACAAATAATCATGTAATTCGTATCAAAATAAATAGACAATACCAATACCAATAAAATAATGTAAATTTCTATGAGAAAACATATACAAAATACACATAAATAACGCAAAGATCAATAAAAATATATATAATATAATATATTTTTATACATATTTAAAATATTTAATGTATATTTTGTATATATATTTTATCCAAATTTACGTTATTTTATATGTATTTGTTTATATATTTTCATACAAATTTACATTATTTTATGTGAGTTTTGTATATGTATTTCAATACAAATTTGCCTAACTTTATGTGTATTTTGCATATCTACGTATTTTCAAACAAATTTAAATTATTTTTGTGTATTTTTGTATATATTTTTATACAAATTATAGTTATTTTATTTGTTTTTTGTATATATATTTTCCTAAAAAATATACATTCTTTTATTGAAATTTTGTGTATTTAATTTTTTACGAATTTACATTATTTTATGTGTATTTTGTATATATATTTTTCTACGTATTTAAACTATTTTATGTGTATTTTATATATACATTTTCATAAAAATTTACGTTATTTTATTGTGTGTATTCGTATATATTTTGAAACAAATTTTATACAAATTCATGTTATTTTATGTGTATTTGTATATATATTTTCATACAAATTTATATTATTTTATGTGTATTCTTACATATATTTTATTACAAATTTACATTATTTTATGTTTATTTTGTATATCTATTTCCTTCAATTTTAAATTATTTAATGTGTATATTTGTATTTGTATTTAGGTTATTTTATGTGTGTTTTCTATATATTTTTTCATCCAAAATTACATTATTTTATTGTTATTTTCTTAATTTAACTCGATACGAATTTAGATTATTTCATAGGTATTTTGTATACATATTTTTATACTCATTTACATGTGTGTTTTGTATATATTTTTTTATGCAAGTTAATTTTATGTGTATTTTGTATATGTTTTCTCATACAAATATACATTATTTAATTAGTTTTTTGTTTATTTAATTCGATACGAATGACTTGATTATTTGTGTATTTTGTAAATATTTTTTTATACGTATTTACATTACTTAATGTGTATTTTGTTTATATATTTTTTTTACAAATTTACGTTATTATATGTGTATTTGTTAAAAATATTTTGAAACGAATTTACTTTATTTTAGGTATTTTGTATATATATTTCATTTCAAATTTAGCTTATTTTGTGTGTGTTTTGTATATCTATTTTCATACAAATTTAATTACGTCTGTGTATTTTTTTATATAGTTTTATACAAATTTACGTTATTTTATGTGCATTTTGTATATTTATATTTATACAAATACACATTCTCTTATTGGTATTTTGTTTATTTATATTTATACGAATTTACATTATTTTATGTGTATTTTGTATACATTTTTGATTCGTATTTACTTAATTTTATTTGTATTTTGTATATATATATATATATATTTATAGAAATCTACGTTATTTTATGTGTATTCGCATATATATATTGAAACAAATTTACATTATTTTATATGTATTTTGCATATCAATTTCAATACAAATTTACCTTATTGTATGTGCATTTTGTATATTTATTTTGATACAAATTCAAATATTTTGTGTATTTTGGTATCAATAATTTTATAAAAAATGCGTTATTTTATATGTATTTTGCATCTTAATTTTCATACAAATTTACATTATTTTATTAATAATCTGTGTATATATTTTCATTATTTAATGTGTATTTTTTATATATATTTTAAACAAATTAGCGTTATTTTAAGTGTATTTGTTTATATAATTTCATTCAAATTTACATTATTTTAAGTGTATTTTGTATATGTATTTCATACAAATTTACATTATTTTATTAATATTCTGTGTATATATTTTGATACGATTTTACATTATTCTATTTGTGTTTTGTATATATTTTTTTATACATATTTTCATTATTAAATGTGTATTTCTTATATATATTTTAAACAAATTAGCGTTATTTTAAGTGTATTTGTTTATATAATTTCATTCAAATTTACATTATTTTAAGTGTATTTTGTATATGTATTTCAATACAAATTTACCTAATTTTATGTGTATTTTGTATATTTATTTTCATACAAATTTTAATTATTTTTGTGTTTTTTTGTATATACATATAGAGTAAATTTCTATGAAAATATATATTAAAAACACGTATAAAATTATGTAAATATGTATAAAAATATATATATGAAATACACATAAAAAAATGAAAATTCATATCAAAATAAATAAACAAAATTCCGATAAAAGAACGTATATTTGTAGGAAAATAAATATACAAAATACACATAAAATTACGAAAATTTGAATAAAAATATATACAAAAAAACAAAAAAATAAATTTCAATTTCTATGAAAATAGATATACAAAATACACATATAATTAGTTAAATTTGTATTTAAATACATGCACAAAATACACATAAAATAATGTAAATCTGTATGAAATGAAAACAAATTCACATAAAATAACGTACATTTGTATAAAATAGATATACAAAATATACATAGAATAATGTAAAATCGTATCAAAATAAATACACAGAATATCAATAAAATAATGTAATTTTGTATGAAAATAAAGATGCAAAATACCCATAAAATAAAGCATATTTTTTTTAAAATACATATACAAGAATACACATAGAATAATTAAATTTGTATTAAAATTAATATACAAAATGCACGTACAATAAGGTAAATTTGTATTGAAAAAATATACAAAATGCACATAAAACAATGTATATTTGTTTCAAAATATATATACGAATACACATAAAATAACGTATATATTTTGAAACAAATTTACATTGTTTTATGTGTATTTTGCATATCTATTTCAATACAAATTTACCTTATTGTATGTGCATTTTGTATTATACTAATACAAATACAAATTTAAATATTTTTTGTGTATTTTGGTATATATATTTTCATAAAAAATGCGTTGTTTTAACGGTATTTTGCATCTTTATTTTCATACAAATTTACATTATTTTATTAATATTCTGTGTATTTATTTTGATACTATTTTACATTATTCTATTTGTGTTTTGTATATATTTTTTTATACATATTTACATTATTTAATGTGTATTTTCTATATATATTTCATACAAATTTACGTTATTTTAAATGTATTTGTTTATATATTTTCATTAAAATTTACATTATTTTATGTGTATTTTGTATATGTATTTCAATAGAAATTTAACTAGTTTTATGTGTATTTTTTATATAAATTTTTATACAAATTCAAATTGTTTTTGTGTATTTTTTGAATAAAGTTTTATACAAATTTACAATATTTTATGTGTATTTTGTATATCTATTTTCATACAAATACACATTCTTTTATTGATATATTGTTTATATATTTTGATGCGAATTTACATTTACATATTTTGTATATTAATTTTAATACAAATTTGATTAATCTATGTGTATTTTTGTATATGTATTTTTATAAAAATATGCTTTATTTTATGGGTATTCTGCATCTTTATTTTCATACAAATTTACATTATTTTATTGATATTCTGTGTATTTATTTTGATATTTTTTACATTATTCTATGTGTATTTTGTATATATATTTTATATAAAATGTATTTGTTTTCATTTCATACAAATCTACATTATTTTATGTGTTTTTTGTACATGTATTTAAATACAAATTTAACTAGTTATATGTGTATTTTGTATATCTATTTTGTATGTATATTTTCATAGAAATTTACTCTATTTTATGAGTATTCGTATATATATTTTGATAGAAATTTACATTATTGATGTGTATTTTGCATATCTATTTCAATACAAATTTACTTTATTGTACGTGCTTTTTGTATATTTATTTTAATAGAAATTTAATTATTTTAAATGTATTTTTGTATATATATTTTGATGCAAATATGCGTTATTATATGGATATTTTGCATCTTTATTTTCATACAAATTTACATTATTTTATTGAAATTCTATTTATTTATTTTGATACGATTTAACATTATTCTATGTGTTTTTTGTATATATATTTTTTATACATATTTACATTATTTAATATTCATTTTGTATATATATTTTATCCAAATTTACATTATTTTATGTGTATTTGTTTATATATTTTCATACATATTTACATTATTTTATGTGTTTTTTGTATATATATTTTTCTACGTATTTAAATTATTTTATGTGTATTTTGTATATACATTTTCATAAAAAAATTACGTTAGTTTATTGTGTGTATAAGTATATATTTTGATACAAATTTTATACAAATTCATGTTATTTAATGTGTATTTGTATATATATTTTCATACAAATTTATATTATTTCATGTGTATTTTTTCATATTTTTCATTACAAATTTACCTTATTTTATGTTTATTTTGTATATTGATTTCATTCAATTTTAAATTATTTTATGTGTATATTTGTGTTTGTATGTAGGTTATTTTATGTGTATTTTGTATATATATTTTCATCCAAAATTACATGATTATATTCGTATTTTCCTAATTTAATTCGATACGAATTTAGATTATTTCATAGGTATTTTGTATACATATTTTTATACTCATTTACATTATCTAATGTGTGTTTTGTATATATATTTTTATGCAAATTTCTTTTATGTTCATTTTTGTACATATATTTTTATAGAAATTTCCGTTATTTTATGTATATAGTTTTATATAAATTTACGTTATTTTATGTGTAATTTGTATATTTATATTTATACAAATACACATTCTTTTATTGCTATATTGTTTATTTATATTTATACGAATTTACATTATTTTATGTGTATTTTGTATACATTTTTTTATACGTATTTACTTAATTTTATGTGTATTTTGTATATGTATTTTTATAGAAATCTACGTTATTTTATGTGTATTCGCATATATATTTTGAAACAAAATTACATTATTTTATATGTATTTTGCATATCTATTTCAATACAAATTTACCTTATTGCATGTGCATTTTGCATATTTATTTTGATACAAATTCAAATATTTTATGTGTATTTTGGTATCAATAATTTCATAAAAAATGCGTTATTTTATAGGTATTTTGCATCTTAATTTTCATTCAAATTAACATTATTTTATTAATATTCTGTGTATATATTTTGATACGATTTTACATTATTCTATTTGTGTTTTGTATATATTTTTTTATACATATTTACATTATTTAATGTGTATTTTGTATATATATTTCATACAAATTTACGTTATTATATGTGTATTTGTTTATATAGATTCTTTCAAATTTACATTATTTTATGTGTATTTTGTATATGTATGTCAATAGAAATTAGCCTAATTTTATGAGTATTTTGTATATTTCTTTTCATACAAATTTAAATTATTTTGGGGTATTTTTGTATATAGTTTTATACAAATTTAGGTTATTTTATGTACCCATTTACATTATTTAATGTGTGTTTTGTATATATATTTTTATCCAAACTTAATTTATTTTACGTTCATTTTTGGACATATATTTTTATATAAATTAGCGTTATTTTATATGTATTTGTATATGTTTTCTCATACAAATTTACATTATCTTATTGCTATTTTGTTTATTTAGTTTGATACGAATTACATGATTATATGTGTATTTTGTATATATTTTTTATACGTATTTACATTACTTAATGTGTATTTTGTTTATATATTTTTAAACAAATTTACGTTATTATATGTATTTTTATAAATATTTTGATACAAATTTACATTATTTTATGTATTTTGTATATACATTTCAATTCAAATTTAGCTTATTTTATCTGTATTTTGTATATCTATTTTTATACGAATTTAATTACTTCTGTGTATTTTTGTATATAGTTTTATACAAATTTACGTTATTTTATGTGTATTTTGTATATTTATATTTATACAAATACACATTCTTTTATTGGTATTTTGTTTATTTATTTTGATACGAATTTACATTATTTTATGTGTATTTTGTATACATTTTTTTTTATACGTATTTACTTCATTTTACCTGTATTTTGTATATACGTTATTTTATGTGTATTCGTATATATATTTTGAAACAAATTTACATTGTTTTATATGTATTTTGCATATCTATTTCAATACAGATTTATCTTATTGTATGTGTATTTTGTATATTTATTTTAATGCAAATACATTTTTTATGTGTATTTTTGTATATATATTTTTAAAAAATGCGTTATTTTATGGGTATTTTGCTTCTTTATTTTCATACAAATTTACATTATTTTATTAATATTCTGTGTATTTATTTTGATACGATTTTACATTATTCTATTTGTGTTTTGTATATATTTTTTTATACAAATTTACGTTATTTTAAGTGTATTTGTTTATGTAATTTATTCAAATTTACAGTATTTTATGTGTATTTTGTATATGTATTTCAATACAAATTTACCTAATTTTATGTGTATTTTGTATATTTATTTTCATACAAATTTAATATATTTTTGTGTATTTTTGTATATAGTTTTATACAAATTTATGTTATCTTATGTGTATTTTGTATATTTATTTTCATACAAATACACATTCTTTTATTGACATTTTGTTTATTTATTTTGACGCGAATTTACATTATTTAATGTGAATTTTGTATATATATTTTTATACGTATTTACATCTTTCATGTGTATTTTGTATATTTAAAAAAAATACGTTATTTTATGGGTATTTTGCATCTTTATTTTCATACAAATTTATATTATTTTATTTACATTCTGTGTATTTATTTTAATACGATTTTACATTATTCTATTTGTGTTTTGTATATATATTTTTTATACATATTTACATTATTAATGAGTATTTTTTATATATATTTCATACAAATTCATGTTAATTTATGTGTATTTGTTTATATATTTTCATTCAAATTTACTTTATTTTATGTGTATTTTGTATATGTATTTCTTTACAAATTTACCTAATTTTATGTGTATTTTGTATATTTATTTTCATAAAAATTTAACTTATGTTTGTGTATTTTTATCTATAGTTTTATACAAATTTACGTTATTTTATGTGTATTTTGTATATGTATTTTCATACAAATACACATTCTTTTATTGATATTTTAATTATTTATTTTGACACGAATTTACATTATTTAATGTGTATTTTGTATATATTTTTTTATACGTATTTACAACATTTCATGTGTATTTTGTATATATATTTCTATGGAAATCTACGTTATTTTATGTGTATTCGTATATATATTTTGAAACAAATCTTCATTATTTTATGTGTATTTTGTATATATATTTCATTATAAATTAGCCTTATTTTAAGTTTATTTTTATATCTATATATATCATTTTATGTGTATATATTTATTTGTATTTGCGTTATTTTATGTGTATTTTCTATACATATTTTCATTCAAAATTACATTATTTTATCGGTATTTTTTTCATTTATTTCGATACGAATTTAGATTATTTCATGTGTATTTTCTATTCATATACATATAGAGTAAATTTCTATGAAAATATATATTCAAAATACATATAAAATTATGTAAATAAGTATTAAAAATATATATATTAAATACACCTAAAAAAAATGAAAATTCGTATCAAAATAAATAAATATAATTCCGATAAAAGAACGTATATTTGTACTAAAATAAATATACAAAATACACATAAAATTACAAATATTTGAATAAAAATATATACAAAAATACACAAAATTAATTTCAATTTGTATGAAAATAGATATACAAAATACACATATAATTAGTTAAATTTGTATTTAAATACATGTACAAAATTCACATAAAATAATGTAAATTTGTATGAAATGAAAACAAATTCACATAAAATAACGTACATTGGTATAAAATAAATATACAAAATATACATAGAATAATGTAAAATCGTATCAAAATAAATACACAGAATATCAATAAAATAATGTAATTTTGTATGAAAATAAAGAAGCAAAATACCCATAAAATAAAGCATATTTTTATAAAACTATATATACAAAAATACACATAGAATAGCTAAATTTGTATTAAAATTAATATACAAAATGCACGTACAATAAGGTAAATTTGTATTGAAAAAATATGCAAAATGCACATAAAACAATGTATATTTGTTTCAAAATATATATATGAATACACATAAAATAACGTATATTTCTATAGAAATATATATACAAAATACACATGAAATGACGTAAATACGTATAAAATTATATATACACAATACACATTAAATAATGTAAATTCGCGTCAAAATAAATAAACAAATTATCAATAAAAGAATGTGTATTTGTATGAAAATATATATACAAAAAACACATAAAATATTGTAAATTTGTGTAAAACTCTATACAAAAATACACAAAAAAAAATTTAAATTTGTATAAAATATATATACAAAATACACATGAAATTAGGTAAATTTCTCTTGAAATACATATACAAAATACACATAAAATAATGTAAATTTGAATAAAAATATATAAACAAATACACTTAAAATAACGAAAATTTGTATGAAATATATATAGAAAATACACATTAAATAATGTAAATATGTATAAAAAAAATGTATACAAAACACAAATAGAATAATGTAAAATAGTATCAAAATAAATACACAGAATATTAATAAAATAATGTAAATTTGTATGAAAATAAAGATGCAAAATACCCATAAAATAGCGCATTTCTTATAAAAATATATACAGAAATACACATAAAATTTTTAAATTTGTATTGAAATAAATATACAAAATGCACACAATAAGGTAAATTTGTATTGAAAGAGTTATGCAAAAATATATATAAAACAATGTAAATTTGTTTCAAAATATATATACGAATACAAATAAAAAAAACGTAGATTTCTATAAATATATATATATATATACAAAATACAAATAAAATTAAGTAAATACGTATAAAAAAATGTATACAAAATACACATAAAATAATGTAAATTCGAATTAAAATAAATAAACAAAATTCCAATAAAAGAATGTGTATTTGGATAAATATAAATATACAAAATACACATACTAAATAAACATAAAATAAGGTAGATTTGTAATAAAATATATGTACAAAATACACATAAAATAATGTAAATTTATATAAAAATATATATACAAATACACATAAAATACCATGAATTTGTATAAAAATATATACTCAAAATAAATATTAAATAATGGAAAAGCGTATGAAAATACATATACAAAGTACATATAAAATAATGTAAATTAGTATCATTATAAATCAACAAAACACCAATAAAATCATATATATTTGAATGAAAATAAATTTACAAAATACACATAACATAACTAAAATTTGTATTAAAATATATACAAAAATACATAGAAATAATTTGAGTTTGTATGAAAATAGATATACAAAATACACATAAAACTAGGTAAATTTCTTTTTAAATGTATATACAAAATACCCATAAAATATTGTAAATTTGTGTCAAAATATATAAACAAATACACATAAAATAACGTAAATTTGTATGAAAAATATATACAAAATACATATAGAATAATGTCAATTCCTATCAAAAAGAATGAGTAGAATATCAATAAAATAATGTAAATTTGTATGAAAATAAAGATGCAAAATACCCAAAAAATAAAGAATATGTTTATAAAAATACAGATACAAAAATACATATACAATAATCAAATTTGTATTAAAATTAATATACAAAATGCGTATATAATAAGGTAAATTTGTATTGAAAAAATATGCAACATACAAATTTATATTATTTTATTGGTATTTTGTTTATTTATTTTGACACGAATTACATGATTATATGTGTATTTTGTACATATTTTTTTATACGTATTTACATTATTTAATGTGTATTTTGTTTATATATTTTCATACAAATTTACGTTATTATATGTGTATTTGTATAAATATTTTGATACAAATTTACTTTATTTCATGTATTTTGTATATATATTTCAATTCAAATTTAGCTTATTTCGTGTGTATTTTGTATATATTTTCATACAAATTTAATTACTTCTGTGTATTTTTGTATATAATTTTATATAAATTTACGTTATTTTATGTGTATTTTGTATATTTATATTCATACAAATACACATTCTTTTATTGGTATTTTGTTTATTTATTTTGATACGAATTTACATTATTTTATGTGTATTTTGTATACATTTTTTTATACCGTACGTATTTACTTCATTTTATGTGTATTTTGTATATATATTTTTATAGAAATCTACGTTATTTTATGTGTATTCGTATATATATTTTGAAATAAATTTACATTGTTTTATATGTATTTTGCATATCTATTTCAATACAAATTTACCTTATTGTATGTGTTTTTTGTATATTTATTTTAATACAAATTTAATTTTTTGATGTGTATTTTGGTATATATATTTTTATAAATAAAAAAAATGCGTTATTTTATGGGTATTTTGCTTCGTTATTTTCATACAAATTTACATTATTTTATTAATATTCTGTGTATTTATTTTGATGCGATTTTATATTATTCTATTTGTGTTTTGTACATATTTTTTATACAAATTTACGTTATTTTAAGTGTATTTGTTTATGTATTTTCATTCAAATTTCCATTATTTTATGTGTATTTTGTGTATGTATTTCAATACAAATTTACCTTATCTTTTGTGTATTTTGTACATTTATTTTCATACAAATTTAAAAAAGTTTTGTGTATTTTTGTATATAGCTTGATACAAATTTAGGTTATTTTATGTGTATTTTGTATATCTATTTTCATACAAATACACATTCTTTTATATATATTTTGTTTATTTATTTTGACGCGAATTTACATTATTTAGTGTGTATTTTGTATATATATTTTTATACGTATTTACATCATATCATGTGTATTTTGTGTTTTTTTTTTTTTGTTTTTTTTACAGCAAAGGAGACAGTTCAAGGGCACACAAAAAGCAAACATTAATAAAAAAAAAGCCCGCTACTCACTGCTCCTAAAAAGATTCCAAAGAGGTGGCAGAAAGATAGGTCAGTTTCGGGAGAAAATACAGATGAAGGAAGATTGTTCCAGAGTTTACCAGCGTGAGGGATGAAAGAGTGAAGATGCTGGTTAACTCTTGCATAAGGGGTTTGGACAGTATAGGGATGAGCATGAGTAGAAAGTCGAGTGCAGCGGGGCCGCGGGAGTGGGGGAGGCATGCTGTTAGCAAGTTCAGAAGAGCAGTCAGCGTGGAAATATCGATAGAAGATAGAAAGAGAGGCAACATTGCGGCGGAATTTAAGAGGTAGAAGACTATCAGTATGAGGAGGAGAGCTGATGAGACGAAGAGCCTTAGCCTCCACTCTGTCCAGAAGAGCTGTGTGAGTGGAGGCCCCCACACATGAGATGCATACTCCATACGAGGGCGGACAAGGCCCCTGTATATGGACAGCAACTGTGCAGGGGAGAAGAACTGGCGGAGACGGTACAGAACGCCCAGCCTCGAGGAAGCTGATTTAGTAAGAGATGAGATATGAAGTTTCCAGTTGAGATTTTGAGTTAAGGAAAGACCGAGAATGTTTAGTGTTGAGGAAGGTGATAGCTGGGTGTTGTCAAAGAATAGGGGATAGTTGTTTGGAAGATTGTGTCGAGTGGATAGGTGGAGAAACTGTGTTTTTGAGGCGTTGAAGGACACCAGGTTCTTCTTGCCCCAATCGGAAATAATAGTAAGGTCTGAGGCTAAGCGTTCTGCAGTCTCCAGCCTTGAGTCGTTAAGTTCCTGAAGGGTGGGTCTTCTATTAAAAGAAGTTGAATAATGCAGAGTGGAATCATCGGCGTAGGAATGGATAGGACAGTTCGTTTTGGAAAGAAGATCATCAATGAACAACAGAAAAAGAGTGAGAGATAGGACAGCACCCTGTGGGACACCATTGTTAATAGATTTAGGGGAAGAACAGTGACCGTCTACCACGGCAGAAATAGAACGGTCAGAAAGGAAACTGGAGATAAAGGTACAGAGAGAAGAATAGAAACCGTAGGAGGGTAGTTTAGAAAGCAAAGATTTGTGCCAGACCCTATCAAAAGCTTTTGATATGTCCAGCGCAATAGCAAAAGTTTCACCGAAACGGCTAAGAGAGGATGACCAAGAGTCAGTTAAGAAGGCTAGGAGATCACCAGTTGAACGCCCCTTGCGGAACCCATACTGGCGATCAGATAGAAGGTCAGAAGTGGAAAGGTGCTTTTGAATCTTCCGGTTAAGGATTGATTCAAAAGCTTTAGATAGACAAGAAAGTAAAGCAATAGGACGGTAGTTTGAGGAATTGGAGCGGTCACCCTTCTTAGGTACAGGCTGTATGAAGGCATACTTCTAGCAAGAAGGAAAGGTAGATGTTGACAGGCAGAGGCGAAAGAGTTTGACCAGGCAGGGTGACAGCACGGAGGCACAGTTTTTAAGGACAATAGGAGGCACTCCATCAGGTCCATAAGCCTTCTGAGGATTGAGGCCAGAGGGCATAGAAAACATCATTTTGAAGAATCTTTATAACAGGCATAAAGGAGTCAGAGGGGGGATGAGTAGGAGGAATATGCCCAGAATCGTCCAGAGTGGAGTTTTTAGAAAAAGTTTGAGAGAAGAGCTCAGCCTTAGAGATAGATGAGACGGCAGTGTTGCCGTCAGGACTGAGGAGTGGAGGGAAAGATGAAGAAGTGAAGTTGGAGGAGATGTTTTTGGCTAGATGCCAGAAGTCACGGGAAGAGTTAGAGAAAGCAAGGTTTTGACATTTTCTATTAATGAAAGAATTTTTGGTTAGTCGGAGAATAGATTTGGCACGATTTCGGGCAGAAATGTAAAGTTCATAATTAGCATTAGTTTGAAGGCTCTGGTACCTTTTTGTGAGCTACCTCTATCATTGACAGCACGAGAACAAGCGTGATTAAACCAAGGTCTTTTTGCGTGAGGAGTAGAGAAAGAACGAGGAATGTATGCCTCCATTCCAGAGACAATCACCTCTGTGATGCGCTGAGCACACACAGAGGGGTCTCTATCCTGGAAGCAATAATCATTCCACGGGAAATCGGAAATCGGTCGTCCCACCGAGCTGAAGCAAAATGCCAGAAGCATCGCCTCTTCGGTGGGTCCAGAGGGTGTACAGGAGCGATAGGACAGGATGCAGATATAAGATTGTGATCGGAGGAGCCAAACGGAGAGAACAGTTTGACAGAATAAGCAGAAGGGTTTGAGGTAAGGAAGAGGTCTAGAATGTTGGGCCGATCTCCAAGGCGGTCGGGAATACGTGTAGGGTGCTGGACCAACTGCTCTAGGTCGTTGAGGATAGCAAAGTTGTAGGCTTGTTCACCAGGATGGTCAGTGAAAGAGGATGAAAGCCAAAGCTGGTGGTGAACATTGAAATCTCCTAGGATGGAGATTTCAGCGAAGGGAGAGTGGGTCAAGATGTGCTCCACTTTAGAATTCAAATAGTCAAAGAATTTTACATAGTTGGTAGAGTTAGGGGAGAGATAAACAGCACAGATTTATTTAGTAATAGAATGACAGTGAAGTCTTAACCAGATGGTGGAAAATTCAGAAGAGTCAAGGTCGTGGGCACGAGAGCAAGTGATGTCGTTGCGCACGTAGGCGCAGCATCCAGCTTTGGATTGAAATTTAGTATAGAGATAGTAGGAGGGAACAGAGTAGAGATTGCTGTCAGTAGCCTCAGAAACCTGTGTTTCGGTAAGGAAGAGAAGGTGAGGTTTGGAGGAGGAGAGATGATGTTCCACAGAATGAAAATTAGAGCGAAGACCGCGAATGTTGCAGAAATTGAGAAGAAAGAGGTTCGAGGAGTTATCAAGACACCTCTCGGGTCGGCAGCCAGAAGAGGAGTCCTCCCTGGGGGAATTTGTGGTCCCCCCCCCAGTCGGGGACTCCGAGGCTTGGTGTATGTGCGCCATTTTGAAATTTTAATTTTGGGAAAAGGTGTATATGTTGTGTGAATGTAGTGTGGTGTGGATAAAGAGAGGATCTGTCTTTAGAGACCATGCTGAACTACTCTCCGGTGTTGGTGAGACAATAGGGAAACGGTTAGTGAGGACATGGGAAGGGTCTTTGGAGGGCTTCAGCTCCCTTCTCACCTCCCATATATACCTCACCGGGAGTGGCTTGCGCCCGTTCGGTAGGTGTCTTCCTACATACTCCAGCCAAACAAATTTATATTATTTAATGTGTATTTTGTATATATATATTTATACAAATACACATTCTTTTATTGGTATTTTGTTTATTTATTTTGATACTAATTTACATTATTTTATGTGTATTTTGTATACATTTTTTATACGTATTTACTTAATTTTATGTGTATTTTGCATATATATTTTTATAGAAATCTACCTTATTTCATGTGTATTCGTATATATATTTTGAAACAAATTTACATTGTTTATATGTATTTTGCATATCTATTTTTGTGTATTCTGTATTTATTTTTGTTATACATAGAATAATGTAAAATCGTATCAAAATAGGTACACAGAATATCAATAAAATAATTTAAATTTGTATGAAAATAAAGATGCAAAATACCCATAAGATAAAGCATTTTTTTTTTAAATACATATACAAAAATACACATAGAATAACTAAATTTGTATTAAAATTAAAAAACAAAATGCACACATACAATAAGGTAAATTTGTATTGAAAAAAACGCAAAATACAAATAAAACAGTGTAAATTTGTTTCAAAATATATATACGAATACACATAAAATAACGTAGATTTCTATAGAAATATATATACAAAATACACATGAAATTATGTAAATACGTATAAAAATATATATATAAAATACATATTAAGTAATGTAAATTCGTGACAAAATAAATAAACAAAATATCATGAAAAGAATGTGTATTTGTATGAAAATAAATAATAGATAATAAATTTGTATGTAATATATATGCAAGATACACATTAAATAATGTAAATATGTATAAAAAAAATATATACAAAAAACAAATAGAATAATGTAAAATCGTTTCAAAATAAATACACCGAATATTAATAAAATAATGTAAATTTGTATGAAAATAAAGATGCAAAATTCCCATCAAATAGCGCATTTCTTATAAAAATATATATACCAAAATACACATAAAATATTTAAATTTGTAATGAAATAAATATACAAAATGCACATACAATAAGGTAAACTTCTTTTGAAAGAGATATGCAAAAATACATATAAAAAATTGTAAATTTGTTTCAAAATATATATACGAATACACATAAAATAACGTAGATTTCTATAAAAATACGTATCAAATACGTATCAAATACGTATCAAAAAATGTAAACAAAATATACATAAAAAAATATAAATTCGAAACAAAATAAATAAACAAAATACCAATAAAAGAATGTGTATTTGTTCTGTGTATTTTTGTATATAGTTTTATACAAAATTAGGTAAATACGTATCAAAAAATGTAAACAAAATATACATAAAAAAATATAAATTCGAAACAAAATAAATAAACAAAATACCAATAAAAGAATGTGTATTTGTTCTGTGTATTTTTGTATATAGTTTTATACAAATTTACGATATAAATACAAATACAAATATACACATTAAATAATTAAAAATTGAATGAAATAAATATACAAAATAAACATAAAATAAGGTAAATTTGTAATAAAATATATGTAAGAATACACACGAAATAATATAACTTTGTTTGAAAATATATATACAAATACATATAAAATAACATAAATTTCTATAAAATTTGTTTCAAAATATATACGAATACACACAATAAAATAACGTAAATTTTTATGAAAATGTATATATGAAATACACATAAAATAATTTAAATACGTAGAAAAATATATATACAAAATACACATATAATAATGTAAATTCGTAAAAAATTAAATACACGAAATTCCAATAAAAGAATGCATATTTGTAGGAAAATACATATACAAAAAACAAATAAAATAACTAAAATTTGTATAAAAATATATACAAAAATACACAAAAATAATTTGTTTGTTTGAAAATAGATATGCAAAATACACATACAGTTAGGCCAATTTGTATTTTGTATATCTATTTTTATACGTATTTACTTAATTTATGTGTATTTTGTATATATATTTTTATAGAAATCTACGTTATTTAATGTGTATTCGTATAGTATATATTTTGAAACAAATTTACATTGTTTTATATGTATTTTTGCATATCTCTTTCAATACAAGTTTACCTTATTGTATGTGCATTTTGTATATTTACTTCAATACAAATTTAAATATTTCATGTGTATTTTGGTATCTATCTTTTTATAAGAAATGCGCTATTTGATGGGAATTTTGCATCTTTATTTTCATACAAATTTACATTATTTTATTAATATTCGATGTATTTATTTTGATACGATTTCACATTATTCTATTTGTTTTTTGTATATATTTTTTTTATACATATTTACATTATTTAATGTGTATCTTGCATATATATTTCATACAAATTTATTATCTATTATTTATTTTCATACAAATACACATTCTTTTCATGGTATTTTGTATATTTATTTTGACACGAATTTACCTAGATATGTATTTTGTATATATACTTTTATACGTATTTACATAATTTCATGTGTATTTTATATATATATTTCTATAGAAATCTACGTTATTTTATGTGTATTCGTATATATATTTTGAAACGAATTTACTTTGTTTTATATGTATTTTTGAATATCTCTTTCAATACATATTTACCTTACTGTATATGCATTTTGTATATTTATTTCAATACAAATTTAAATATTTTATGTGTATTTTGGTATATATATTTTTTTAAAAAATGCGCTATTTTATGGGAATTTTGCATCTTTCTTTTCATACAAATTTACATTATTTTATTGATATTCTGTGTATTTATATTGAGAGAATTTTACATTATTCTATTTCTTTTTTGTATATATTTTTTTATACACGTTTACATTATTTAATGTGTATCTTGCATATATATTTTATACAAATTTACGTTATTTTAAGTGTATTTGTTTATATATTTTCACTCAAATTTACATTATTCTATGTATATTTTGTATATGTATTTCAATACAAATTTACCTAATTTTATGTGTATTTTGTATATTTCTTTTCATACAAATTTTAAATATTTTTGTGTATTTTTGTATATAGTTTTATACAAATTTAGGTTATTTTATGTACGCATTTACTTTATTTAATGTGTGTTTTGTATATATATTTTTATGCAAATTTACTTTATTTTATGTGCATTTTTGTACATATATTTTTTTAGAAATTTGCGTTAATTTATGTGTATTTGTATATGTTTTCTCATACAAATTTACATTATTTTATTGCTATTTTGTTTATTTATTTTGATACTAATGAAAATAGATATACAAAATATACATAAAATAAACTAAATTTGGATTGATACATATATACAAAGTACATAAAATAATGTAAATTTGTATAAAAATATTTTAACAAATGCGCATAAAATAACGTAAATTTGTTTTAGAATATACAAAATACATATTAAATAATGTAAATATGTATAAAAAAAATATATACAAAACACAAATAGAATAATGTAAAATCGTATCAAAATAAATACACAGAATATTAGTAAAACAATGTAAATTTGTATGAAAATAGAGATGCAAAATACCCATTAAATAACGCATTTTTTATAAAAATATATATACCAAAATACACATGAAAAAATTAATTTGTATTAAAATAAATATACAAAAAACATATACAATAAGGTAAATCTGTATTGAAATAGATATGCAAAATACGTATAAAACAATGTAAATTTGTTTCAAAATATATATACGAATACACATAAAATAACGTAGATTTGTATAAATATATATATACAAAATACACATAAAATGAAGTAAATACGTATAAAAAAATGTATACAAAATACACATAAAATAATGTAAATTCGTATCAAAATAAATAAACAAAATACCAATAAAAGAATGTGTATTTGTATAAATATAAATATACAAAATACACATAAAATAACGTAATTTTGTATAAAACTATACAAAAATACAGAAGTAATTAAATTCGTATGAAAATAGATATAAAATACAGATAAAATAAGCTAAATGTGAATTGAAATGTATATACAAAATACAATATTTTATGTGTATATTTGTATTTGTATTTAGGTTATTTTATGTGTATTTTGTATATATATTTTCATCCAAAATTACATTATTTTATTGGTATTTTCTTAATTTAATTCGATACGAATTTAGATTATTTCATAGGTATTTTCTATACATATTTATATACTCATTTACATTATCTAATGTGTGTTTTGTATATATATTTTTATGCAAATTTATTTGATGCTCATTTTTGTACATATATTTTTATAGAAATTTGCGTTATTTTATGTATATAGTTTTATATAAATTTACGTTATTTTATGTGCATTTTGTATATTTATATATATGCAAATACACATTCTTTTATTGGTATATTGTTTATTTACATTTATACGAATTTACATTATTTTATGTGAATTTTGTATACATTTTTTTATACGTATTTACTTAATTTTATATGTATTTTGTATATGTATTTTTATAGAAATCTACGTTATTTTATGTGTATTCGTATATATATTTTGAAACAAATCTACATTATTTTATATGTATTTTGCATATCTATTTCAATACAAATTTACCTTATTGTATGTGCATTTTGTATATTTATTTTAATACAAATTGAAATATTTAAAGTGTATTTTGGTATCAATAATTTTATAAAAAAACGTAAATTTGTATAAAAAAATATGAACAAAACACAAATAGAATAATGTAAAATCGTATCAAATAAATACACCGAATATTAATAAAATAATGTAAATTTGTATGAAAATAAAGAAGCAAAATACCCATAAAATAACTCTTTTTTTTTATTTATAAAAATATATATACCAGAATACACATCAAAAAATTAAATTTGTATTAAAATAAATATACAAAAAACACATACAATAAGGTAAATTTGTATTGAAATAGATATGCAAAATACATATAAAACAATGTAAATTTGTTTCAAAATATATATACGAATACACATAAAATAACGTAGATTTCTATAAAAATATATATACAAAATACACATAAAATGAAGCAAATACGTATAAAAAAATGTATACAAAATACACATAAAATAATGTAAATTCGTATCAAAATAAATAAACAAAATACCAATTAAAGAAAGTGCATTTGTATAAATATAAATATACAAAATACACATAAAATAACGTAAATTTATATAAAACTATATACAAAAATACACAGAAGTAATTAAATTTGTATGAAAATATATACAAAATACACACAAAATAAGCTAAATTTGAATTGAAATATATATATACAAAATACACATATTTTGCATATCTATTTTCAAACAAATTTATATTATATTTGTGTATTTTTGTATATATTTATTTTTGTTATACATAGAATAATGTAAAATCGTATCAAAATAAGTACACAGAATATCAATAAAATAATTTAAATTTGTATGAAAATAAAGATGCAAAATACCAATAAGATAAAGCATATTTTTTTAAAAAAATACATATACAAAAATACACATAGAATAATTAAATTTGTATTAAAATTAATATACAAAATGCACACATACAAAAAGGTAAATTTGTATTGAAAAAAAAAAAACGCAAAATACAAATAAAACAGTGTAAATTTGTTTCAAAATATATATACGAATACACATAAAATAACGTGTATATTGTATATCTATTTTCATACAAATACACATTATTTTATTGATATTTTGTTTATTTATTTTGACGCGAATTTACATTATTTAATGTGTATTTTATATATATATTTTTATACGTGTTTATATCATTTGATGTGTATTTTCTATATATATTTCTATAGAAATCTACGTTGATTTATGAGTATTCGTATATAGATTTTGAAATAAATTTACACTGTTTTATGTGTATTTTGCATATTTTTTCAATACAAATTTACCTTATTGTATATGCATTTTGTATATTAATTTTAATACAAATTTAATTATGCTATGTGTATTTTTGTATATGTATTTTTATAAAAATATGCTTTATTTTATGGGTATTTTGCATTTTTATTTTCATACAAATTTACATTATTTTATTTATATTCTGTTTATTTTTTTTAAACAATTTTACATAATTCTATGTGTATTTTGTATATCTATTTTTATACGTATTTACTTAATTTTATGTGTATTTTGTATATATATTTTTATAGAAATCTACGTTATTTTATGTGTATTCGTATATATATTTTGAAACAAATTTACACTGTTATATATGTATTTTTGCATATCTCTTTCAATACAAGTTTACCTTATTGTATGTGCATTTTGTATATTTATTTCAATACAAATTTAAATATTTTATGTGTATTTTGGTATATATATTTTTTATAAGAAATGCGCTATTTGATGGGAATTTCGCATCTTTATTTTCATACAAATTTACATTATTTTCTTAAAATTCGGTGTATTTATTTTGTTACGATTTCACATTATTCTATTTGTTTTTTGTATATATTTTTTTTATACATATTTACATTATTTAATGTGTATCTTGCATATATATTTCATACAAATTATTTATTTTCATGCAAATACACATTCTTTTCGTGATATTTTGTTTATTTATTTTGACACGAATTTACCTATATATGTATTTTGTATATATATTTTTATACGTATTTACATAATTTCATGTGTATTTTGTATATATATTTCTATAGAAATCTACGTTATTTTATGTGTATTCGTATATATATTTTGAAGCAAATTAACTTTGTTTTATATGTATTTTGAATATCTCTTTCAATACATATTTCCCTTACTGTATATGCATTTTGTATATTTATCTCAATTCAAATTTAAATATTTTATGTGTATTTTGGTATATATATTTTTATAAAAAAATCGCTATTTTATGGGAATTTTGCATCTTTCTTTTCATACAAATTTACATTATTTTATTGATATTCTGTGTATTTATATTGATAGGGTTTTACATTATTCTATTTCTTTTTGTATATATTTTTTTATACACATTTACATTATTTAATGTGTATCTTGCATATATATTTTATACAAATTTACGTTATTTTAAGTGTATTTGTTTATATATTTTCATTCAAATTTACATTATTTTATGTGTATTTTGTATATGTATTTCAATACAAATTTACCTAATTTTATGTGTATTTTGTATATTTCTTTTCATACAAATTTTAAATATTTAGTGTATTTTTGTATATAGTTTTATACAAATATAGGTTATTTTATGTATGGATTTACATTATTTAATGTGTGTTTTGTATATATATTTTTATGCAAATTTACTTTATTTTATGTGCATTTTTGTACATATATTTTTTTAGAAATTTGCGTTATTTTATGTGTATTTGTATATGTTTTCTCATACAAATTTACATTAATTTATTGCTATTTTGTTTATTTATTTTGATACGAATGAAAATAGATATACAAAATATACATAAAATAAACTAAATTTGTATTGAAATATATATACAAAATACATAAAATAATGTAAATTTGTATCAAAATATTTTAACAGATGCGCATAAAATAACGGAAATTTGTTTTAAAATATACAAAATACACATTGAACAATGTAAATATGTATAAAAAAAATATATACAAAACACAAATAGAATAATGTAAAATCGTATCAAAATAAATACACAGAATATTAATAAAACTATGTAAATTTGTATGAAAATAAAGATGCAAAATACCTATTAAATAACGCATTTTTTATAAAAATATATATACCAAAATACACATGAAAAAATTAATTTGTATTAAAATAAATATACAAAATACACATACAATAAGGTAAATCTGTATTGAAATAGATATGCAAAATACATATAAGACAATGTAAATTTGTTTCAAAATATGTATACGAATAGACATAAAATAACGTAGATTTGTATAAAAATATATATACAAAATACACATAAAATGAAGTAAATACGTATAAGAAAATGTATACAAAATACACATAAAATAATGTAAATTCGTATCAAAATAAATAAACAAAATACCAATAAAAGAATGTGTATTTGTATAAATATAAATATACAAAATACACATAAAATAACGTAAATTTGTATAAAACTATATACAAAAATACACAGAAGTAATTAAATTCGTATGAAAGTAGATATACAAAATACAGATAAAATATGCTAAATTTGAATTGAAATGTATATACAAAATACATAAAATAATGTAGATTTGATCAAAATATTTATAAAAATACATATAATAAAGTAAATTTTGATACGATTTTACATTATTCTATTTGTGTTTTGTATATATTTTTTTATACATATTTACATTATTTAATGTGTATTTTGGATATATATTTCATACAAATTTACGTTATTATATGTGTATTTGTTTATATATTTTCTTTCAAATTTACATTATTTTATGTGTATTTTGTATATGTATTTCAATAGAAATTAACCTAATTTTATGTGTATTTTGTATATTTCTTTTCATACAAATTTAAATTATGTTTGTGTATTTTTGTATATAGTTTTATACAAGTTTAGGTTATTTTATGTACGCATTTACATTATATAATGTGTGTTTTGTATATATATTTTTATCCAAAGTTAATTTATTTTACGTTCATTTTTGGACATATTTTTATAGAAATTAGCGTTATTTTATATGTATTTGTATATGTTTTCTCATACAAATTTACATTATTTTATTGCTATTTTGTTTATTTAGTTTGATACGAATTACATGATTATATGTGTATTTTGTACATATTTTTTATACGTATTTACATTACTTAATGTGTATTTTGTTTATATATTTTTAAGCATATTTACGTTATTATATATATTTTTATAAATATTTTGATACAAATTTACTTTATTTCATGTATTTTGTATATACATTTCAATTCAAATTTAGCTTATTTTATCTGTATTTTGTATATCTATTTTCATACGAATTTAATTACTTCTGTGTATTTTTGTAAATAGTTTTATACAAATTTACGTTATTTTATGTGTATTTTGTATATTTATATTTATACAAATACACATTCTTTTATTGGTATTTTGTTTATTTATTTTCATACGAATTTACATTATTTTATGTGTATTTTGTATACATTTTTTATACGTATTTACTTCATTTTACGTGTATTTTGTATATATATTTTTATACAAATCTACGTTATTTTATGTGTATTCGAATATAAATTTTGAAACAAATTTACACAGAATATTAATAAAATAATGTAAATTTGTATGAAAATAAAGATGCAAAATACCCATAAAACAACGCATTTTTTTTTTGAAAATATATATACCAAAAGGCACATAAAATATTTAAATTTGTATTACAATAAATATACAAAAATGCACATACAATAAGGTAAATTTGTATTGAAATAGATATGCAAAATACATATAAAACAATGTAAATTTGTTTCAAAATATACATACGAATACACATAAAATAACATAGATTTCTATAAAATATATATACAAAATACACATAAAATGAAGTAAATACGTATAAGAAAATGTATACAAAATACACATAAAATAATGTAAATTGGTATCAAAATAAATAAACTAAATGCCAATAAAAGAATGTTTACTTGTATAAATATAAATATACAAAATACACATACAATAACGTAAAATTGTATAAAACTATATACAAAAATAAACAAAAATAATTAAATTTGTATGAAAATAGATATACAAAAGACACATAAAATAAGCTAAATTTGAATTGAAATAAATATAGAAAATACATGAAATAATGTAAATTTGTATCAATATATATATTCAAATACACATTTATTAAAATTAATATACAAAATGCGTATATAATAAGGTAAATTTGTATTGAAAAAATATGCAATATACTTGTTTACTCATACAAATTTATATTATTTTATTGGTATTTTGTTTATTTATTTTGATAGGAATTACATGATTACATGTGTATATATGTAAATTTGTTTCAAAATATATATAAGAATACAAATAAAAAAACGTAGATTTCTATAAAAATATATATACAAAACACATATAAAATTAAGTAAATACGTATAAAAAAAGTATACAAAATACACATAAAATAATGTAAATTCGATTTAAAATAAATAAACAAAATACCAATAAAAGAATGTGTATAAACATATATATAAACAAATACACTTAAAATAACGTAAATTTGTATAAACTATATATGCAAGATACACATTAAATAATGTAAATGTGTATAAAAAAATATATACAATAAACAATTGGAATAATGTAAAATCGTATCAAAATAAATACACAGAATATCAATAAAATAATGTAAATTTGTATGAAAATAAAGATGCAAAATTCCCAAAAACTATCGCATTTTTTTTTTAAATATATTTACCAAAATACACATAAAATATTTAAATTTGTATTGAAATAAATATACAAAATGCATATACAGTAAGATAAATTTGTATTGAAAGAGATATTCAAAAATACATATAAAACAATGTAAATCTGTTTCAAAATATATATACGAATACACATAAAATAAAGTAGATTTCAATAGAAATATATATACAAAATACATATGAAATTATGTAAATACGTATAAAAATATATATACAAAATACATATGAAATAATGTAAATTCGTATCAAAATAAATAAACAAAATATCATGAAAAGAATGTGTATTTGTATGAAAATAGATAATAGATAATAAATTTGTATAAAATATATATGCATGATACACATTAAATAATGTAAATATGTATAAAAAAAAGTATATACAAAAAACAAATAGAATAATGTAACATCGTATCAAAATAAATACACCGAATATTAATAAAATAATGTAAAATTGTATGAAAATAAAGATGCAAAATTCCCATAAAATAGCGCATTTCTTATAAAAATATATATACCAAAATACACATAAAATATTTAAATTTGCATTGAAATAAGTATACAAAATGCACATACAATAAGGTAAATTTGTATTGAAAGAGATATGCAAAAATACATATAAAACAATGTAAATTTGTTTCAAAAAATATATACGAATACAAATAAAAGAACGTAGATTTCTATAAAAATATATATACAAAATACACATAAAATTAAGTAAATACGTATAAAAAAATGTATACAAAATACACATAAAATAATGTAAATTCGAATTAAAATAAATAAACAAAATACAAATAAAAGAATGTGTATTTGGATAAATATAAATAGACAAAATACACATACAAAATAAACATAAAATAAGGTAGATTTGTAAAAAAATATATGTACAAAATACACATAAAATAATGTAAATTTATATAAAAATATATATATATAAATACACATAATATACCATGAATTTGAATAAGAATATATATTCTAAATAATTATTAAATAATGTAAAAGCGTATAAAAAAATATATACAAAGTACATATAAAAAATGTAAATTCGTATCAATATAAATCAACAAAACATCAATAAAATAATATATATTTGAATTGAATTGAATTTACAAAATACACATAACATAACTAAAATTTGTATTAAAATATATACAAAAATACATAGAAATAATTTGAGTTTGTATGAAAATAGATATACAAAATACAAATAAAACTATGTAAATTTCTTTTGAAATGTATATACAAAATACCCATAAAATATTGTAAATTTGTGTCAAAATATATAAGCAAATACACATAAAATAACGTAAATTTGTATGAAAAATATATACAAAATACACATAGAATAATGTAAATTCGTAACAAAATGAATGAGCGGAATATCAATAAAATAATATAAATTTGTATGAAAATAAAGATGCAAAATACCCAAAAAATAAAGCAAATGTTTATAACAATACAGGTACAAAAATACACATCGAATAATTAAATTTGTTTTAAAATTAATATACAAAATGCGTATATAATAAGGTAAATTTGTATTGAAAAAATATGCAACATACACGTTTACTCATACAAATTTATATTATTTTATTGGTATTTTGTTTATTTATTTTGATACGAATTACATGATTATATGTGTATTTTGTACATATTTTTTATACGTATTTACATTATTTAATGTGTATTTTGTTTATATATTTTCATTCAAATTTACGTTATTATATGTGTATTTGTATAAATATTTTGATACAAATTTACTTTATTTCATGTATTTTGTATATATATTTCAATTCAAATTTAGCTTATTTTGTGTGTATTTTGTATATATTTTCATACAAATTTAATTACTTCTGTGTGTTTTTGTATATATTTTTATATAAATTTACGTTATTTTATGTGTATTCTGTATATTTATATTTATACAAATACACATTCTTTTATTGGTATTTTGTTTATTTATTTTGATACGAGTTTACATTATTTTATGTGTTTTTTGTATACATTTGTTTATACGTATTTACTTCATTTTATATGTATTTTGTATATATATTTTTATAGAAATCTACGTTTTTTTATGTGTATTCGTATATATATTTTGAAACAAATTTACATTGTTTTATATGTATTTTGCATATCTATTTCAATACAAATTTACATTATTGTATGTGTTTTTTGTATATTTATTTTAATACAAATTTAATTTTTTGACGTGTATTTTGGTATATATATTTTTATAAATAAAAAAAATGCGTTATTTTATGGGTATTTTGCTTCTTTATTTTCATACAAATTTACATTATTTTATTAATATTCTGTGTATTTATTTTGATACGATTTTACATTATTCTATTTGTGTTTTGTACATATTTTTTTATACAAATTTACGTTTTTTTAATAAAATTATTGATACCAAAATACACATAAAATATTTCAATTCGTATTAAAATAAATATACAAAATGCACATACAATAAGGTAAATTTGTATTGAAATAGATATGCAAAATACATATAAAATAATGTAAATTTGTTTCAAAAGTTATATACGAATACACATAAAATAACGTAGATTTCTATAAAAATACATATACAAAATACACATAACATTAAGTAAATACGTATAAAAAAATGTATACAAAATACACATAAAATAATGTAAATTCGTATAAATGTAAATAAACAATATACCAATAAAAGAATGTGTATTTGTATAAATATAAATATACAAAATGCACATAAAATAACGTAAATTTATATAAAACTATATACATAAAATAACGCAAATTTCTATAAAAATATATGTACAAAAAAGAACAAAATAAATTTGCATAAAAATATATATACAAAACACACATTAGATAATGTAAATGAGTATAAAAATATGTATAGAAAATACCTATGAAATAATCTAAATTCGTATCGAGTTAAATTAAGAAAATATCAATAAAATAATGTAATTTTAGATGAAAAAATATATACAAAATACACATAAAATAACATAAATACAAATATACACATACAATATTGTATTTTGTGTATACATTTCAATTCAAATTTAGCTTATTTTATCTGTATTTTGTATATCTATTTTCATACGAATTTAATTACTTCTGTGTATTTTTGTATAGTTTTATACAAATTTACGTTATTTTATGTGTATTTTGTATATTTATATTTATACAAATACACATTCTTTTATTGGTATTTTGTTTATTTATTTTGATACGAATTTACATTATTTTATGTGTATTTTGTATACATTTTCTTATACGTATTTACTTCATTTTATGTGTATTTTGTATATATATTTTTATACAATTCTACGTTATTTTATGTGTATCCGTATATATATTTTGAAACAAATTTACATTGTTTTATATGTATTTTGCATATCTATTTCAATACAGATTAACCTTATTGTATGTGTATTTTGTATATTTATTTTAATACAAATAAATTTTTTCATGTGTATTTTGGTATATATATTTTTTAAAAAAATGCCATATTTAATGGGTATTTTGCATCTTTATTTTCATACAAATTTACATTGTTTTATTATAAAATAATACAAATTTGTATGAAAATATATATAAAAATACATATTAAATAACATGAATTTGTATAAAATTGGTTTCAAAATATATACGAATACACACAATAAAATAACGTAAATTTTTATGAAAATGTATATATAAAATACACATAAAATAGTTTAAATACGTAGAAAAATATATATACAAAATACACATAAAATAATGTAAATTCGTAAAAAATTAAATACACAAAATTCCAATAAAAGAATGTATATTTGTAGAAAATTATATATACAAAAAACAAATAAAATAACTAAAATTTGTATAAAAATATATACAAAATTACACAAAAATAATTTTAATTTGTTTGAAAATAGATATGCAAAATACACATAAATTTAGGCCAATTTGTATTGAAATACATATACAAAACTCACATAAAATAATGTAAATTTGTATGAAAATATATAAACAAATACATATAAAATCACGTAAATTTGGATAAAATATATATATACAAAATATACATTAAATATTTTAAATATGTATAAAAATATATTATATTATATATATTTTTATTGATATTTGCATTATTTATGTGTATTTTGTATATGTTTTCTCATAGAAATTTGCATTATTTTATTGTTATTTTGTCTATTTATTTTGATACGAATTACATGATTATTTGTGTATTTTTTACATTTTTTTATACGTATTAATATTATTTAATGTGTATTTTATTTATATATTTTTATACAAATTTACGTTATTATATCTGTATTTGTATAGGTATTTTGATACAAAGTTACATTATTTTATGTATTTTGTATATATATTTCAATTTAAATTTAGCTTATTTTATGTGTATTTTGTATATCTATTTATTTTAATACAAAATCAAATATTTTATGTTTTTTCGTATATATATTTTTTATAAAAAATGCGTTATTTTATGGGTATTTTGCATCTTAATTTTCATACAAATTTACATTATTTTATTAATATTTTCTGTATTTATTTTGATACGATTTTACATTATTTTATTTGTGTTTTGTATATATTTTTTTACACATATTTACATTATTTAATGTGTTTTTTGTATATATATTTGATACAAATTTACGTTATTTTAATTCTATATGTTTATATATTTTCATTCAAATTTACATTATTTTATGTGTATTTTGTATATGTATTTCAATACAAATTTACCTATTTTTATTAGTTTTTTGTATATTTATTTTCATGCAAGTTTAAATAATTTTTTGTATTTTTGTATATAGTTTTATACAAATTTAGGTTATTTTTTATGTATTTTGTATATCTATTTTCATACAAATACACATTCTTTTCATGATATTTTGTTTATTTATTTTGACACGAATTAACATTATTTAATGTGTATTTTTTACGTATTTACATTATTTCAAGTGTATTTTGTATATATATTTCTATAGAAATCTGCGTTATTTTATGTGTATTCGTATATATATTTTGAGACAAATTTACATTGTTTTATGTGTATTTTCCATATTTTTTCAATACAAATTTACCTTATTGTATGTGCATTTTGCATATTAATTTTAATACAAATTTGATTAATCTATGTGTATTTTTGTATATGTATTTTTATAAAAATATGCTTTATTTTATGGGTATTTTGCATCTTTATTTTCATACAAGCTTACATTATTTTATTGATATTCTGTGTATTTATTTTAATATGATTTTACATTATTCTATGTGTATTTTGCATATATATTTTATATAAAATGTATTTGTTTTCATTTCATACAAATCTACATTATTTTATGTGTTTTTTTTACATGTATTTAAATACAAATTTAACTAGTTATATGTGCATTTTGTATATCTATTTTGTATGTATATTTTTATAGAAATTTACTCTATTTTATGAGTATTCGTATATATATTTTGATACAAATTTACATTATTGATGTGTATTTTGCATATCTATTTCAATACCAATTTACTTTATTGTACGTGCATTTTGTATATTTATTTTAATACAAATTTAACTATTTTATATGTATTTTTGTATATATTTTTTTATGCAAATATGCGTTATTATATGGATATTTTGCATCTTTATTTTCATACAAATTTATATTATTTTATTGATATTCTCTTTATTTATTTTGATACGATTTAACATTATTCTATGTGTATTTTGTATTTTTTTTTATACATATTTACATTATTTAATGTTCATTTTGTATATATATTTTATCCAAGTTTACATTATTTTATGTGTTTATATAATTTCATTCAAATTTACATTATTTTATGTGTTTTTTGTATATATATTTTTCTACGTATTTAAATTATTTTATGTGTATTTTGTATATACATTTTCATAAAAAAATTACGTTATTTTATTGTGTGTATAAGTATATATTTTAATACAAATTTTATACAAATTCATGTTATTTAATGTGTATTTGTATATATATTTTCATACAAATTTATATTATTTTATGTGTATTTTTTAATATATTTCATTACAAATTTACCTTATGTTATGTTTATTTTGTATATTTATTTCATTCAATTTTAAATTGTTTTATGTGTATATTTGTATTTGTATATAGGTTATTTTATGTGTATTTTGTATATATATTTTCATCCAAAATTACATTATTTTATTGATATTTTCTTAATTTAATTCGATACGAATTTAGGTTATTTCATAGGTATTTTGTATCCATATTTTTATACTCATTTACATTATCTAAAGTGTGTTTTGTATATATATTTTTAAGCAAATTTATTTTATGTTCATTTTTGTACATATATTTTTATAGAAATTTGCGTTATTTTATGTATATAGTTTTATATAAATTTACGTTATTTTATGTGCATTTTTTATATCTATATTTATACAAATACATATTCTTTTATTGGTATATTGTTTATTTACATTTATACGAATTTACATTATTTTATGTGTATTTTGTATACATTTTTTTATACGTATTTACTTAATATTATGTGTATTTTGTATATGTATTTTTATAGAAATCTACGTTGTTTTATGTGTATTCGTATATATATTTTGAAACAAATTTACATTATTTTATATGTATTTTGCATATCTATTTCAATACAAATTTACCTTATTGTATGTGCATTTTGTATATTTATTTTAATACAAATTCAAATATTTTATGTGTATTTTGGTATCAATAATTAAAAAAAAATGCGTTATTTTATAGGTATTTTGCATCTTAATTTTCATACAAATTTACATTATTTAATTAATATTCAGTGTAAATATTTTGATACGAGTTTACATTATACTATTTGTGTTTTGTATATATTTTTTTATACATATTTACATTATTTAATGTGTATTTTGAATATATATTTCATACAAATTTACATTATTATATGAGTATTTGTTTATATATTTTCTTTCAAATTTACAATTTTTTATATGTATTTTGTATATGTATTTCAATACAAATTAACCTAATTTTATGTGTATTTTGTATATTTCTTTTCATACAAATTTAATTTATTTTTGTGTATTTTTGTATATAGTTTTATACAAATTTAGGTTATTTTATGTACGCATTTACATTATTTAATGTGTGTTTTGTATATATATTTTTATCCAAAGTTACTTTATTTTACGTTCATTTTTGGACATATATTTTTATGGAAATTAGCGTTATTTTATATGTATTTGTATATATTTTCTCATACAAATTTATATTATCTTATTGATATTTTGTTTATTTAGTTTGATACGAATTACATGATTATATGTGTATTTTGAACATATTTTTTATACGTATTTACATTACTGAATGTGTATTTTGTTTATATATTTTTAAACAAATTTACGTTATTATATGTATTTTTATAAATATTTTGATGCAAATTTACATTATTTTATGTATTTTGTATATACATTTCAATTCAAATTTAGCTTATTTTATTTGTATTTTGTATATCTATTTTCATACGAATTTAATAAATTCTGTGTATTATTGTATATAGTTTTATACAAATTTACGTTATTTTATGTGTATTTTGTATATTTATATTTATACAAATACACATTCTTTTATTGGTATTTTGTTTATTTATTTTGAAACGAATTTATATTATTTTATGTGTATTTTGTATACATTTTCTTATACGTTTTTACTTCATTTTATGTGTATTTTGTTTATATATTTTTATACAAATCTACGTTATTTTATGTGTATTCGTATATATATTTTGAAACAAATTTACATTGTTTTATATGTATTTTGCATATCTATTTCAATACAGATTTACCTTATTGTATATGTATTTTGTATATTTATTTTAATACAAATTAATTTTTTCATGTGTATTTTGGTATATATATTTCTATAAAAAATGCGTTATTTAATGGGTATTTTGCATCTTTATTTTCATACAAATTTACATTGTTTTATTAAGATTCTGTGTATTTATTTTGATACGATTTTACATTATTCAATTTGTGTTTTGTATATATTTTTTTATACTTATTTACATTATTTAATGTGTATTTTGTATATTTTAAAACAAATTTACGTTATTTTATGCTCATCTGTTAAAATATTTTGATACAAATTTACATTATTTTATGTATTTTGTATATATATTTCAATACAAATTTAGTTTATTTTGTATATCTATTTTCATTCGTATCAAAATAAATAAACAAAATAGCAATAAAATAATGTAAATTTGTATGAGAAAACATATACAAATACACATAAATTAACGCAAATTTCTAAAAAAAATATATGTACAAAAATGCACATAAAATAAAGTAAATTTGCATAAAAATATATATACAAAACACACATTAAATAAAGTAAATGCGTATATAAAATAACCTAAATTTGTATAAAACTATATACAAAAATACACAAAAATATTTAAAATTTGTATGAAAAGAAATATACAAAATACACATCAAATTAGGTAAATTTGTATTGAAATACATATACAAAATACACATAGAATAATGTAAATTTGAATGAAAATATATAAACAAATACACTTAAAATAACGTAAATTTGTATAAAATATATATGCAAGATACACATTAAATAATGTAAATGTGTATAAAAAGTATATACAAAAAAGAAATAGAATAATGTAAAATCCTATCAATATAAATACACAGAATATCAATAAAATAATGTAAATTTGTATGAAAAGAAAGATGCAAAATTTCCATAAAATAGCGCATTTTTAAAAAAAATATATATACCAAAATACACATAAAATATTTAAATTTGTATTGAAATAAATATACAAAATGCATATACAGTAAGGTAAATATGTATTGAAAGAGATATTCAAAAATACATATAAAACAAAGTAAATTTTTTTCAAAATATATATACGAATACACATAAAATAACGTAGATTTCTATAGAAATATATATACAAAATACACACGAAATTAGGAAATACGTATAAAAATATATATACTAAATACATATCTAGGTAAATTCGTGTCAAAATAGATAAACAAAATATCATGAAAAGAATGTGTATTTGTATGAAAATAAATAATAGATAATAAATTTGTATGAAATATATATGCAAGATACACATTAAATAATGTAAATATGTATAAAAAAATATATATACAAAAAACAAATAGAATAATGTGAAATCGTATCAAAATAAATACACCGAATATTAATAAAATAATGTAAATTTGTATGAAAATAAAGATGCAAATTTCCCATCAAATAGCGCATTTCTTATAAAAATATATATACCAAAATACACATAAAATATTTAAATTTGTATTGAAGTAAATATACAAAATGCACATACAATAAGGTAAATTTGTATTGAAAGAGATATGCAAAAATACATATAAGACAATGTAAATTTGTTTCAAAATATATATACGAATACACATAAAATAACGTAGATTTCTATAAAAATTTATATACAAAAAACACATAAATTAAGTAAATACGTATAAAAAAGATATACAAAATACAAATTGGCCTAACTTTATGTGTATTTTGCATATCTATTTTCAAACAAGCTTAAATTATTTTTGTGTTTTTTTGTATATATTTTTATACAAATTCTAGTTATTTTATTTGTTTTTTGTATATATGTTTTCCTACAAATATACATTCTTTTATTGGAATTTCGTGTATTTAATTTTTTACGAATTTACATTGTTTTATGTGTATTTTGTATATATATTTTTCAACGTATTTAAATTATTTTATGTGTATTTTATATATACTTTTTCATAAAAATTTACGTTATTTTATTGTGTGTATTCGTATATATTTTGAAACAAATTTTATACAAATTTATGTTATTTTATGTGTATTTGTATATATATTTTCATACAAATTTATATTAGTTTATGTGTATTCTTACATATATTTTATTACAAATATACTTTATTTTATGTTTATTTTGTATATTTATTTCATTCAACTTTAAATTATTTAATGTGTATATTTCTATTTGTATTTGTATCGTAAATTTGTATAAAACTATATACAAAAATACACAGAACAAATACACATTCTTTTATTGGTATTTTGTTTATTTATTTTGTTTCGAGTTTATATTATTTCATGTGTATTTTGTTTACATTGTTTTATACGTATTTACCTAATTTTATGTGTATTTTGTATACATATTTTTATTGATATCTACGTTATTTTATGTGTATTCGTATATATATTTTGAAACAAATTTACAATTTTTTATATGTATTTTTGCATATCTCTTTCAACAGAAGTTTACCTTATTATATGTGCTTTTTGTATATTTATTTCATTACAAATTTAAATATTTTATGTGTATTTTGGTATATATATTTTTATAAGAAATGCGCTATTTGATGGGAATTTTGCATCTTTATTTTCATACAAATTTACATTATTTTATTAATATTCGGTGTATTTATTTTGATACGATTTTACATTATTCTATTTGTTTTTTATATATATATATTTTTTATACATATTTACATTATTTAATGTGTATCTTCCATATATATTACATACAAATTTATTGTCTATTATTTATTTTCATACAAATACACATTTTTTTCATGATATTTTGTTTATTTTTTTTGTCACGAATTTACATTACTTAATATGTATTTTATATATATATTTTTATACGTATTTACATAATTTCATGTGTATTTTGTATATATATTTCTATAGAAATCTACGTTATTTTATGTGTATTCGTATATATATTTTGAAACAAATTTACACTGTTTTATTTGTATTTTGCGTTTTTTTTTTCAATACAAATTTACCTTATTGTATATGTGCATTTTGTATATTAATTTTAATACAACTTTAATTATTCTATGTGTATTTTTGTATATGTATTTAAAAAAAAAATGCTTTATCATATGGGTATTTTGCATTTCTAGTTTCATACAAATTTAAATTATTTTATTGATATTCTCTCTACCTATTTTGATACGATTTTACATTATTCTATATATAACAAAAATAAATACAGAATACACAAAAATAGATATGCAAAATATATACCCAAATAATAACGCATATTTTTCCAAAAATACACATAAAATGATTAAATTTGTATTAAAATAAATATACAAAATACACATACAATATGGTAAATTTGTATTGAAATAGATATGCAAAATAAACTTAAATAATGTAAATTTGTATCAAAATATATATACGAATACCCATAAAATAGAGTAAATTTCTATGAAAAAATATATACAAAACACAAGTAAAATGATATAAATAAGTATAAAAATATACATATCAAATACACCTAAAATAATGTAAATTCGTATAAAAATAAATAAACAAAACTACGATAAAAGATGCAAGATACACATTAAATAATGTAAATATTTATTAAAAAATATATACAAAAAACAAATAGAATAATGTGAAATCGTATCAAAATAAATACACCGAATATTAACAAAATAATGTAAATTTGTATGAAAATAAAGATGCAAAATTCCAATAAAATAGCGCATTTCTTATAAAAATATATATACCAAAATACACATAATATATTTAAATTTGTATTGAAATAAATATACAAAATACACATACAATAAGGTAAATTTGAATTGAAATAGATATGCAAAATACATATAAAATAATGTAAATTTGTTTCAAAATATATATACGAAAACACATAAAATAACGTAGATTTCTATAAAAATACATATACAAAATACACATAAAATTAAGTAAATACGTATAAAAAAATGTATACAAATATACATAATATAATGTAAATTCGTATAAATGTAAATAAACAATATACCAATAAAAGAATGTGTATTTGTATAAATATAAATATACAAAATGCACATAAAATAACGTAAATTTATATAAAACTATATACATATAATAACGCAAATTTCTATAAAAATATATGTACAAAAATGAACATTAAATAAATTTGCATAAAAATATATATACAAAACACACATTAGATATTGTAAATGAGTATAAAAATATGTATACAAAATACCTATGAAATAATCTAAATTCGTAACGAATTAAATTAAGAAATACCAATAAAATAATGTAATTTTGGATGAAAATATATATACAAAATACACATAAAATAACCTAAATACAAATACATATATACACATAAAATAATTTAAAATTGAATGAAATAAATATACAAAATAAACATAAAATAAGGTAAATTTGTAATGAAATATATGAAAAAATACACATAAAATAACATAAATTTGTATAAAAATATATATACAAATACACATTAAATAACATGAATTTGTATAAAATTTGTATCAAAATATATACTAATACACACAATAAAATAACGTAATTTTTTTATGAAAATGTATATATAAAATACACATAAAATAATTTAAATACGTAGAAAAATATATATACAAAAAACACATAAAATAATGTAAATATGTATGAAAATATATAAACAAATACACATAAAATAATGTAAATTTGGATAAAATATATATCATAAAATAATGTAAATTCGTATCAAAATAAATAAACAAAATACCAATGAAAGAATGTGTATTTGTATGAATATAAATATACAAAATACACATAAAATAACGTAAATTTATATAAAACTATACAAAAAATACACAGAAGTAATTAAATTTGTATGAAAATATATACAAAATACACACGAAATAAGCTAAATTTGAATTGAAATATATATACAAAATACATGAAATAAAGTAAATTTATATCAAAATATTTATACAAATACACATATAATAACGTAAATTTGTATGAAAATATATAAACAAAATACACATTAAATAATGTAAATACGTATAAAAAAATATGTACAAAATACACATATAATCATGTAATTCGTATCAAAATAAATAAACAAAATACCAATAAAATAATATAAATTTGTATGAGTAAACGTGTATGTTGCATATTTTTTCAATACAAATTTACCTTATTATATACGCATTTTGTATATTTATTTTAATACAAATTTAATTATTCGATGTGTATTTTTGTATCTGTATTTTTATAAACATATTCTTTATTTTTTGGGTATTTTGCATCTTTATTTTCATACAAATTTACATTATTTTATTGATATTCTGCTCATTCATTTTGATAGGATTTGACATTATTCTATGTGTATTTTGTATATATTTTTCATACAAATTTACGTTATTTTATGTGTATTTGTTTATATATTTTGACACAAATTTACAATATTTTATGGGTATTTTCTATATACATTTCAAAAGAAATTTACCTAGTTTTATGTGTATTTTGTATATCTATTTTCATACAAACTCAAATTATTTCTATGTATTTTTCTATATATTTTAATACAAATTTTAGTTATGTTATGTGTATTTTGTAAATTTATTTTCATTCAAATATATATTATTTTATTGGTGTTTTGTTGATTTATATTGATATGAATTTACATTATTTTATATGTACTTTGTATATATATTTTTATACGCTTTTCCATTATTTAATATTTATTTTGAATATATATTTTTATACAAATTCATGGTATTTTATGTGAATTTGTATATATATTTTCATATAAATTTACATTTTTTTGTGTATTTTGTACATATTTTATTTCAAATCTACCTTATTTTATGTTTATTTTGTATGTGTATTTTGTATATATATATTTATCCAAATACACATTCTTTTATTGGTATTTTGTTTATTTATTTTAAATCGAATTTACGTTCTTTTATTGGAATTTAATTTATTTATTTTGATACGAATTTTCATTTTTCTTAGGTGTATTTGATATATATATTTTCATACTTGTTTACATAATTTTATATGTAATTTGAATATATATTTTCATAGAAATTTACTCTATATGTATATGTATAGAAAATACATATGAAATAATCTAAATTCGTATCGAAATAAATGAACAAAATACCGATAAAATAATGTTATTTTGAATGAAAATATATATAGAAAAAACACATAAAATAACGTAAATACAAATAAATATATACACATAAAATGATTTGAATTTGAATGAAAATAGATATAAAAATAAACTTAAAATAAGGCAAATTTATAATAAAATATATATACAAAATACACATAAAATAATGTAGATTTGTTTCAAAATATATATACGAATACACATAAAATAACGTAGATTTCTATAGAAATATATATACAAAATACACATGAAATGTTGTAAATACGTATAAAAATATATATACAAAATACACATTAAATAATGTAAATTCGTGTCAAAATAAATAATTAAAATATCAATAAAAGAATGTGTATTTGTATGAAAATACATATACAAAATACACATAAAATAGCGTAAATTTGTATAAAACTATATATAAAAATTCACAAAAATAAGTTAAATTTGTATGAAAATAAATATACAAAATACACATAAAATTAGGTAAATTTGTAGAGAAATACATATACAAAATACACATAAAATAATATAAATTTGAATGAAAATATATAAACAAATACACTTAAATTAATATAAATTTGTATAAAATATATATAAAAAATACTCATTAAATAATGTAAATATGTATAAAAAATATATATGCAAAACACAAATAGAATAATGTAAAATCGTATTAAAATAAATACACAGAATGTAAATAAAATAATATAAATTTGTATGAAAATAATACAAAATACACATGAAAGGATGTAAATACGTATAAAAATATATATACAAAATACACATTAAATAATGTAAATTCGCGTCAAAATAAATAAACAAAATGTCAATACAAGAATGTGTATTTGTATGAAAATAAATATACAAAATACACATAAAATTAGGTACAGAATAATGTAAAATCGTATCAAAATAAATACACAGAATATTAATAAAATAATGTAAATTTGTATGAAAATAAAGAAGCAAAATACCCATAAAATAACGCTTTTTTTAAAATATATATACAAAAATACACAAAAAATTTATTTGTATTAAAATAAATATACAAAATACACATACAATGAGGTAAATCTGTATTGAAATAGATATGCAAAATACTTATAAAACAATGTAAATTTTTTTCAAAATATATAACGAATACACATAAAATAACGTAGATTTGTATAAAAATATATATACAAAATACACGTAAAATATAGTAAATACGTATAAAAAAATGTATACAAAATACACTTCAAATAATGTAAATTCGTATCAAAATAAATAAACAAAATACCAATAAAAGAATGTGTATTTGTATAAATATAAATATACAAAATACACATAAAATAACGTAAATTTGTATAAAACTATATACAAAAATACACAGGAGTAATTAAATTCGTATGAAAATAGATATACAAAATACAGATAAAATAAGCTAAATTTGAATTGAAATGTATATACAAAATACATAAAATAATGTAAATTTGTATCAAAATATTTATAAAAATAAATATAATAACGTAAATTTGTTTAAAAATATATAAACAAAATACACATTAAGTAATGTAAATACGTATAAAAAAAATGTACAAAATACAAATATAATCATGTAATTCGTATCAAACTAAATAAACAAAATAGCAATAAAATAATGCAAATTTGTATGAGAAAACATATACAAATACATATAAAATAACGCTAATTTCTATAAAAATATATGTCCAAAAATGAACGTAAAATAAATTAACTTTGGATAAAAATATATATACAAAACACACATTAAATAATGTAAATGCGTACATGAAATAACCTAACTTTGTATAAAACTATATACAAAAATACACAAAAATAATTTAAATTTGTATGAAAAGAAATATACAAAATACACATAAAATTAGGTTAATTTCTATTGAAATACATATACAAAATACACATAAAATAGTGTAAATTTGAAAGAAGATATATAAACAAATACACATATAATAACGTAAATTTGTATGAAATATATATACAAAATACACATTAAATAATGTAAATATGTATAAAAAATATATACAAAACACAAATAGAATAATGTAAAATCGTATCAGAATATATACACAGAATATTAATAAAATAATGTAAATTTGTATGAAAATTAAGATGCAAAATACCTATAAAATAATGCATTTTTTATAAAATTATTGATACCAAAATACACATAAAATATTTGAATTTGTATCAAAATAAATATACAAAATGCACATAAAATAAGTTAAATTTGTCTTGAAATAGATATGCAAAATACATATAAAATAATGTAAATTTGTTTCAAAATATATATGCGAATACACATAAAATATCGTAGATTTCTATAAAAATACATATACAAAATACACATAAAATTAAGTAAATACGTATAAAAAAATGTATACAAAATACACATAAAATAATGTAAATTCGTATAAATATAAATAAACAATATAGCAATAAAAGAATGTGTATTTGTATAAATATAAATATGCAAAATACACATAAAATAACGTAAATTTATATAAAACTATATACATAAAATAACGAAAATTTATATAAAAATATTTGTACACAAATGAACATAAAATAAATTTGCATAAAATTATATATACAAAACACTCATTAGATAATGTAAATGAGTATAAAAATATGTATACAAAATAACTATGAAATAATCTAAATTCGTATCGAATTACCAATATAATAATGTAGTTTTGGATGAAAATATATATACAAAATACACATAAAATAACCTAAATACAAATACAAATATACACATAAAATAATTTAAAATTGAATGAAATAAATATACAAAATAAACATAAAATAAGGTAAATTTGTAATGAAAATATGAAAAAATACACATAAAATAATATAAATTTGTATGAAAATATATATACAAATACACATTAAATAACATTAATTTTTATAAAATTTGTATCAAAATATATACTTATACACACAATAAAATAAAATAGTTTAAATACGTAGAAAAATATATATACAAAAAACACATAAAATAATGTAAATATGTATGAAAATATATAAACAAATACACATAAAATAATGTAAATTTGGATAAAATATATTTACAAAATGAACATTAAATAATGTAAATATGTATAAAAAAATAAATACAAAAAACACATAGAATAATGTTAAATCGTATCAAATAAAATAAAGAGAATATCAATAAAATAATGTAAATTTGTATGAAAATAAAAATGCAAAATATCCATATAATAACGCATATTTGCATAAAAATATGTATACAAAAATACATATAAAATAATTAAATTTGTATTAAAATAAATATACAAAATGCACGTACAACAAAGTAAATTTGTATTGAAATAGATATGCAAAATACACATTAATAATGTACATTTGTATCAAAATATATATACGAATACTCATAAAATAGAGTAAATTTCTATGAAAATATACATACAAAATAGATATACAAAATACACATATAACTAGTTAAATTTGTATTTAAATACATGTACAAAAAACACATAAAATAATGTAGATTTGTATGAAATGAAAACAAATACATTTTATATAAAATATATATAACAAATACACATAGAATAATGTAAAAACATATCAAAATAAATACACAGATATCAATAAAATAATGTAAATTTGTATGAAAATAAAGATGCAAAATACCCATAAAATCAAGCATATTTTTATAAAAATACATATACATAAATACACATAGATTAATCAGATTTTTATTAAAATTAATACACAAAATGCACATACAATAACGTAAATTTGTATTGAAAAAATATGGAAAATACACATAAAACAATGTAAATTTGTTTCAAAATATTTTTACGAATACACATAAAATAACGTAGATTTCTATACAAATATATATACAAAATACACTTGAAATAATGTAAATACGTATAAAAATATGTATACAAAATACACATTAAATAATGTTAATTCGTGTCAAAATAAATAAACAAAATATCATGAAAAGAATGTGTATTTGTATGAAAATAGATATACAAAATACACATAAAATAACCTAAATTTGTATAAAACTATATACAAAAATACACACAAATAATTTAAACTTGTATGAAAATAAATATACAAAAAACATATAAAAATAGGTAAATTTGTAATGAAATACATATACAAAATACTCATAAAATAATGTAAATTTGAATGAAAATATATAAACATATAGACTTAAAATAACGTAAATTTGTATCAAATATATATACAAAAAAAACATAACATAATGTAAATATGTATAAAAAATATATATACAAAACACAAATAAAATAATGTAAAATCGTATCAAAATAAATACAGAAAATATTAATAAAATAATGTAAATTTGTATGAAAATTCAGATGCAAAATACCCATAAAATAACGCATTTTTTTTTAAATATATACGAAAAAACATAAAATATTTGATTTTGTATTAAAATAAATAGATATACAAAATACACATAAAATAAGCTAAATTTGAATTGAAATATATATATTCAAAATACATAAAATAATGTAAATTTGTATCAAAATACCTATACAAATACTCATATAATAACGTAAATTTGTATAAAAATATATAAACAAAATACACATTAAATAATGTCAATACGTATAAAAAAATGTAAAAAATACACAAATAATCATGTAATTCGTATCAAAATAAATAGACAAAATACCAATAAAATAATGTAAATTTATATGAGAAAACATATACAAAATACACATAATTAACGCAAATATCAATAAAAATATATATAATATAATATATTTTTATACATATTTAAAATATTTAATGTATATTTTGTATATATATTTTATCCAAATTTACATTATTTTATATGTATTTGTTTATATATTTTCATACAAATTTACATTATTTTATGTGAGTTTTGTATATGTATTTCAATACAAATTTGCCTAACTTTATGTGTATTTTGCATATCTATTTTCAAACAAACTTAAATTATTTTTGTGTATTTTTGTATATATTTTTATACAAATTTTAGTTATTTTATTTGTTTTTTGTATGTATATTTTCCTACAAATATACATTCTTTTCTTGGAATTTCGTGTATTTAATTTTTTAAGAATTTACATTATTTTATGTGTATTTTGTATATATATTTTTCTACGTATTTAAATTATTTTATGTGTATTTTATATATACATTTTCATAAAAATTTACGTTATTTTATTGTGTGTATTCGTATATATTTTGAAACAAATTTTATACAAATTTATGTTATTTTATTTGTATTTGTATATATATTTTCATACAAATTTATATTATTTCATGTGTATTCTTACATATATTTTATAACAAATTTACCTTATTTTATGTTTATTTTGTATATTTATTTCATTCAATTTTAAATTATTTAATGTGCATATTTTTATTTTTATTTAGGTTAATTTATGTGTGTTTTCTATATATATTTTCATCCAAAATTACATTATTTTATTGTTATTTTCTTAATATAACTCGATACGAATTTATATTATTTCATAGGTATTTTGTATACATATTTTTATACTCATTTACATTATCTAATGTGTGTTTTGTATATATTTTTTTATGCAAACTAATTTTATGTGCATTTTTATACATATTTTCATTATTTAATGTGTATTTTTATATATATTTTATACAAATTAACGTTATTTTAAGTGTATTTGATTATATAATTTCATTCATATTTACATTATTTTAAGAGTATTTTGTATATGTATTTATATACAAATTTACCTCTTTTTATGTGTATTTTGTATATTTATTTTCATACAAATTTAAATTATTTTTGTGTTTTTTTGTATATACATATAGAGTAAATTTCTATGAAAATATATATTCGAAATACATATAAAATTATGTAAATAAGTATAAAAATATATATATCAAATACACCAAAAAAAAAAGAAAATTCGTATCAAAATAAATAAATAAAATTCCGATAAAAGAACGTATATTTGTAGGAAAATAAATATACAAAATACACATAAAATTACGAAAATTTGAATAAAAATATTTACAAAAACACAAAATAATAAATTTCAATTTGTATGAAAATAGATATACAAAATACACATATAATTAGTTAAATTTCTATTTAAATACATGTACAAAAAACACATAAAATAATGTAAATTTGTACGTTCTTTTACCGGAATTTTGTTTATTGATTTTGGTACGAATTTTCATTATATTGTATTTATATATATATATATATATATATATATATATATATATATATATATATATATATATATATATATATATATATATATATATATATATATATATATATATATATATATATATATATATATATATATATATATATATATATATATATATATATATATATATAGATATATATATATATATATATATATATATATATATATATATATATATTATATATATATATATATATATATTTTATATATAAATTTATATATATATATGTGTATTTTATATATATAAAATATATATATATATATTTTATATATATATATATATATATATATATATATATATATATATATATATATATATATATATATATATATATATATATATATATATATATATATATATATATATATATATATATATATATATATATATATATATATATATATATATATATATATATATATATATATATATATATATATATATATTAAATATTTTTAAACAAATATGCGTTATTATATGGGTATTTTGCATCTTTATTTTCATACAAATTTACATTATATTTTGATAGTCTGTTTATTTATTTTCATACGATTTTATGTTATTCTGTGTATTTTGTATACATATTTTTAGACATATTTACATTATTTAATGTATATTTTGTACATATATTTTATGGAAACCTACGTTATCTTATGTGTAATTGTTTATATAGTTTCATACAAATTTACATTATTTTATGTGTATTTTGTACATGTATTTCAATGAAAATTTGCCTAATTTCATGTGTATTTTGCATATCTATTTTCAAACAAATTTAAATTATTTATGTGTATTTTTGTAAATATTTTTATACAAATTTTTGTTATTTTATTTGTATTTTGTATATATATTTTCCTACAATTATACATTCTTTTAGAGGAAATTTTGGTTATTTATTTTGATACGAATTTACATTATTTTATGTGTATTTTGTATATATATATATATATATATATATATATATATATATATATATATATATATATATATATATATATATATTTTTTTTTTTTTTTTTTCTATGTATTTACATTATTTTATGTGTATTTTGTATATATATTTTCATAAAAATTTATGTTATTTTTTTGTGTGTATTCGTATATATTTTGATAAAAATTTACATTATTTTATGTGTTTTTTGCATTTTTTATTTCAATAAAAATCTACCTTATTGTATGTGTATTTTGTATATTTATTTTAATACAAATTTAGTTATTTTATGTGTATTTTTTTTTTTTTTTAATATGAGTTATTTTATGTGTATATTGCATCTTTAATTTTATAATTTTTTACATTACGTACATATAAAATAATACAAATTTAATTATTCTATGGTAAATTTGTATCAAAATATATATACGAATACACATAAAATAACGTTGATTTCTATAGGAATATATATAAAAAATACTCATGAAATGATGTAAATACGTATAAAAATATATATACAAAATACACATTAAATACTGTAAATTCGCGTCAAAATAAATAAACAAAATATCAATAAAAGAATGTGTATTTGAAAGAAAATAGAAATACAAAATACACATAGAATAACCTAAATTTGTAACAAACTATATACAAAAATACACAAAAATAAATGAATGAATGAAAATAAATATACAAAATACACATAAAATTAGGTAAATTTGTATTGAAATACATATACAAAATACACATAAAATAATGTAAATTTGAATGAAAAGACATAAACAAATGCACTTAATATAACGTAAATTTGTACAAAAAAAATATATACAAAACACAAATATAATAATGTAAAATCGTATCAAAATAAATACACAGAATATTAATAAAATAGTGTAAATTTGTATGAAAACGAAGAGGCAAAATACCCATAAAATAACGCTTTTTTTTTATTTATAAAAATATATATACCAAAATACACATAAAAAAAAAAATTGAATTGAAATAAGTATATAAAAAACACGTACAATAAGATAAATTTGTATTGAAATAGATATGCAAAATACATATAAAACAATGTAAATTTGTTTCAAACTATATATATACGAATACACATAAAATAACGTAGATTTCTATTAAAATATATATACAAAATACACATAAAATGAAGTAAATACGTATAAAAAAATGTATACAAAATGAACATAAAATAATGTAAATTCGTTTCAAAATATATATACAAAATACCAATAAAAGAATGTGTATTTGTATAAATATAAATATACAAAACACACATAAAATAACGTAAATTTATATAAAACTATATACAAAAATACACAGAAGTATTTTAATTTGTATGAAAATAGATATACAAAATAAGGTAAACTCGTTTCAAATTCAATAAACAAAACTCAGATAAAAGAACGTATATTGGTAGAAAAAATAAATATACAAAATACACATAAAATCACGAAAATTTGTATGAAAATATATAAAAAAATAAACAAAAATAATTTAAATTTGTATGAAAATAAATATACAAAATACACATGTATTTTGTATATCTATTTTCACACAAATTTAATTACTTTTGTGTATTTTTGCATATAGTTTTATATAAATTTACGTTATTTTATTTGTATTTTGTATATTTATATTTATACAATACACATTCTTTTATTAGTATTTTGTTTATTTATTTTGATACGAGTTTACATTATTTTATGTGTATTTTGTATACTTTTTTTTATACGTATTTACTTCATTTTATGTGTATTTTGTATATTTATTTTCATAGAAATCTACGTTATTTTATGTGTATTCATATATATATTTTCAAAAAAATTTACATGGTTTTATATGTATTTTGCATATGTATTTCAATACAAATTTACCTTATTGTATGTGCATTTTGTATATTTATTTTAATACAAATTCAAATATTTTATGTATGTCTTGGTATAAATATTTTTATAAAAAATGCGTTATTTTATGGGTATTTTGCATCTTAATTTTCATACAAATTTACATTATTTTATTAATATTCTGTGTATTTATTTTGATACGATTTTATATTATTCTATTTGTGTTTTGTACATATTTTTTTATACATATTTAGATTATTTAATGTGTATTTTTTATATATATTTTATACAAATTTACGTTATTTTAAGTGTATTTGTTTATATATTTTCATGCAAATTTACATTATTTTATGAGTATTTTGTAAATGTATTTCAATACAAATTTACGTAATTTTATGTGTATTTTGTATATTTATTTTCATACAAATTAAAATTATTTTTGTGTATTTTTGTATATAGTTTTATACAAATTTAGGTGATTTTATGTGTATATTGTATATCTATTTTTATACAAATACACATTCTTTTATTGATATTTTGTTTATTTATTTTGACGCGAATTTACATTATTTAATGTGTATTTTATATATATATTTTTATACGTGTTTACATCATTTGATGTGTGTTTTGTATATATATTTCTATAGAAATCTACGTTGATTTAAGAGTATTCGTATATAGATTTTGATATAAATTTACACTGTTTTCTGTGTATTTTGCATATTTTTTCAATACAAATTTGCCTTATTGTATATGCATTTTGTATATTAATTTTAATACAAATTTAATTATGCTATGTGTATTTTTGTATATGTATTTTTATTTTCATTCAAATTTACATTATTTTATTTATATTCTGTTTTTTTATACGTATTTACTTAATTTTATGTGTATTTTGTATATATTTTTTTATAGAAATCTACGTTATTTTATGTGTTTCGTATATATATTTTGAAACAAATTTACATTGTTTTATATGTATTTTTGCATATCTCTTTCAATACAAGTTTACCTTATTGTACGTGCATTTTGTATATTTATTTCAATACAAATTTAAATATTTTATGTGTATTTTGGTATATATATTTTTATAAGAAATGCGCTATTTGATGGGAATTTTGCATCTTTATTTTCATACAAATTTACATTATTTTACTAATATTCGGTGTATTTATTTTGATACGATTTCACATTATTCTATTTGTTTTTTGTACATATTTTTTTTATTCATATTTACATTATTTAATGTGTTTCTTGCATATATATTTCATATAAATTTATTATCTATTATTTATTTTCATACAAATACACATTCTTTTCATGATATTTTGTTTATTTATTTTGACACGAATTTACCTAGATATGTATTTTGTATATATATTTTTATACGTATTTACATAATTTCATGTGTATTTTGTATATATATTTCTATAGAAATCTACGTTACTCTATGTGTATTCGTATATATATTTTGAAACAAATTTACTTTGTTTTATATGTATTTTTGAATATCTCTTTCAATACATATTTACCTTACTGTATATGCATTTTGTATATTTATTTCAATACAAATTTAAATATTTTATGTGTATTTTGGTATATATATTTTTATAAAAAATGCGCTATTTTATGGGAACTTAGCATCTTTCTTTTCATACAAATTTACATTATTTTATTGATATTCTGTGTATTTATATTGATAGGATTTTACATTATTCTATTTCTTTATTGCATATATTTTTTTATACACATTTACATTATTTACGTTATTTTAAGTGTATTTGTTTATATATTTTCATTCAAATTTACATTATTCCATGTGTATTTTGTATATGTATTTCAATACAAATTTACCTAATTCTATGTGTATTTTGTATATTTATTTTCATACAAATTTTAAATATTTTTGTGTATTTTTGTATATAGTTTTATACAAATTTTAGGTTATTTTATGTACGCATTTACATTATTTAATGTGTGTTTTGTATATATTTTTTTATGCAAATTTACTTTATTTTATGTGTATTTTTGTACATATATTTTTTTAGAAATTTGCGTTAATTTATGTGTATTTATATATGTTTTCTCATACAAATTTACATGATTTTATTGCTATTTTTTTATTTATTTTGATACGAATGAAAATAGATATACAAAATATACATAAAATAAACTAAATTTGTATTGAAATATATATACAAAATACATAAAATAATGTAAATTTGTATCAAAATATTTTAACAGATGCGCATAAAATAACGTAAATTTGTTTTAAAATATACAAAATACACATTAAATAATGTAAATATGTATAAAAAAAATATATACAAAACACAAAGAGAATAATTTAAAATCGTATCAAAATAAATACACAGAATATTAATAAAACAATGTAAATTTGTATGAAAATAAAGATGCAAAATACCCATTAAATAACGCTTTTTTTTTTAAATATATATACCAAAATACACATGAAAAAATGAATTTGTATTAAAATAAATATACAAAATACACATAAAATAAGGTAAATCGGTATTGAAATAGATATGCAAAATACATATAAAACAATTTAAATTTGTTTCAAAATATATAAACGAATACACATAAAATAACGTAGATTTGTATAAAAATATATATACAAAATACACATAAAATGAAGTAAATACGTATAAGAAAATTTACAAAATACACATAAAATAATGTAAATTCGTATCAAAATAAATAAACAAAAGACCAATAAAAGAATGTGTATTTGTATAAATATAAATATACAAAATACACATAAAATAACAATAATAAAACTATAAATAACAAAAAAAATACACAAACAATTAATGAAAAATAGATATAGAAAAATACGATAAAATTAAGCTAAATTTGACTTGAACTGTATATACAAAATACAAAATTTTATGTGTATATATATATATATATATATATATATATATATATATATGTATATGTATATATATATATATATATATATATATATATATATATACATATACATATATATATATATATATATATATATATATATATATATATATATATATATATATATATATATATATATATATATATATATATATATATATATATATATATATATATATATATATATATATATATATATATATATATATATATATATATATATATATATATATATATATATATATATATATATATATATATATATATATGTGTTAATTTGTTTCAAAATATTTTTAGCAAATACACATATAATAACGTAAATTTGTAAAAAAATATATAAACAAAATACATATTAAGTAATGTAAATACGTATAAAAAAATTATTTACAAAATACACAAATAATCAAGTCATTCGTATCAAAATAAATAAACAAAAAACTAATTAAATAATGTAAATTTGTATGATAAAACATAAACAAAATACACATAAAATAACGTTTTAAGTTTCTATAAAAATATATGTACAAAAATGCACATAAAATTAGTTTGCATAAAAAAATATATACAAAACACACATTTGATAATGTAAATGAGTATAAAAATATGTATACAAAATACCTATGAAATAATCTAAATTCGTATCGAGTTAAATTAAGAAAATAACTATAAAATAATGTAATTTTGGAAGAAAATATATATAGAAAACACACATAAAATAACCTAAATACAAATACAAATATACACATTAAGTAATTTAAAATTGAATGAAATAAATATACAAAATAAACATAAAATAACGTAAATTTGTAATAAAATATATGTAAGAATACACATAAAATAATATCAATTTGTATGAAATTATATATACAAATACACATAAAATAACATGAATTTGTATAAAATTTGTTTCAAAATATATACGAATGCACACAATAAAATAACGTAATTTTTTTGAAAATGTATATATAAAATACACATAAAATAATTTTAATACGTAGAAAAATATATATACAAAATACACATAAAATAATGTAAATTCGTAAAAAATTAAATACACAAAATTCTAATAAAAGAATGTATATTTGTAGGAAAATATATATACAAAAAACAAATAAAATAACTAAAATTTGTATAAAAATATATACAAAAATACACAAAAATAATTTAAATTTGTTTGAAAATAGATATGCAAAATAATCATAAAGTTAGGCAAATTTGTATTGAAATACATATACAAAACTCACATAAAATAATGTAAATTTGTATGAAAATATATAAACAAATACATATAAAATAACGTAAATTTCGATAAAATATATATACAAAATATACAGTAAATATTTTAAATATGTATAAAAATATATTATATTATATATATTTTTATTGATATTTGAGTTATTTATGTGTATTTTGTATATGTTTTCTCATAGAAATTTACATTATTTTATTGGTATTTTGTCTATTTATTTTGATACGAATTACATGATTATTTGTGTATTTTGTACATTTTTTTATACGTATATACATAATTTAATGTGTATTTTGTTTATATATTTTTATACAAATTTACGTTATTATATGTGTATTTTAATAAGTATTTTGATACAAATTTACTTTATTTAATGTATTTTGTATATATTTCAATTCAAATTTAGCTTATTTTATGTGTATTTTGTAGATCTATTTATTTTAATACAATATCAAATATTTTATGTTTTTTCGTATATATATCTTTATAAAAAATGATTTATTTTATGGGTATTTTGCATCTTAATTTTCATACAAATTTACATTATTTTATTAATATTTTCTGTATTTATTTTGATACGATTTTACATTATTTTATTTGTGTTTTGTATATATTTTTTTATACATATTTATATTATTTAATGTCTTTTTTGTATATATATTTGATACAAATTTACGTTATTTTAAGTCTATATGTTTATATTTTCATTCATATTTACATTATTTTATGTGTATTTTGTATATGTATTTTAATACAAATTTACCTAATTTTATATGTTTTTTGTATATTTATTTTCATAGAAGTTTAAATTATTTTTGTGTATTTTTGTTTATAGTTTTATACAAATTTAGGTTATTTTATGTGTATTTTGTATATCTATTTTCATACAAATACACATTCTTTTTATGATATTTTGTTTATTTATTTTGACACGAATTAACATTATTTAATGTGTATTTTGTATATATATTTTTATTCGTATTTACATTATTTCAAGTGTATTTTGTATATATATTTCTAGAGAAATCTGCGTTATTTTATGTGTATTCGTATATATATTTTGAAACAAATTTACATTGTTTTATGTGTATTTTGCATATTTTTTTAATACAAATTTACCTTATTGTATGTGCATTTTGTATATTAATTTTAATACAAATTTGATTAATCTATGTGTATTTTTGTATATGTATTTTTAAAAAACTATGCTTTATTTTACGGGTATTTTGCATCTTTATTTTCATACAAATTTACATTATTTTATTGTATTTTGTATATATATTTTATATAAAATGATTTTTTTTTCATTTCATACAAATCTACAGTATTTTATGTGTTTTTTGTACATGTACTAAAATACAAATTTAACTAGTTATATGTGTATTTTGTATATCTATTTTGTATGTATATTTTCATAGAAATTTACTCTATTTTATGAGTATTCGTATATATATTTTGATACAAATTTACATTACTAATGTGTATTTTGCATATCTATTTTAATACAAATTTACTTTATTGTACGTGCATTTTGTATATTTATTTTAATACAAATTTAATTATTTTATATATGCAAATATGCGTTATTATATGGATATTTTGCATCTTTATTTTCATACAAATTTACATTATTTTATTGATATTCTCTTTATTTATTTTGATACGATTTAACATTATTCTATGTGTTTTTTTGTATATATTTTTATATATATATATTTACATTATTTAATGTTCATTTTGTATATATATTTTATCCAAATTTACATTATTTTATGTGTATTTGTTGATATATTTTCATACATATTTACATTATTTTATGTGTTTTTTGTATATATATTTTTCTACGTATTTAAATTATTTTATGTGTATTTTGTATATACATTTTCATAAAAAAATTACGTTATTTTATTGTGTGTATAAGTATATATTTTGATATATATACACATAGAATAATGTTAAATCGTATCAAAATAAATAAAGAGAATATCAATAAAATAATGTAAATTTGTATGAAAATAAAGATGCAAAATATCCATATAATAACGCATATTTGCATAAAAATATATATACAAAAAGACATATAAAATAATTAAATTTGTATTAAAATAAATATACAAAATGCACGTACAATAAAGTAAATTTGTATAGAAATAGATATGCAAAATTCACATTAATAATGTAAATTTGTATCAAAATATATACGAATACTCATAAAATAGAGTAAATTTCTATGAAAATATACATACAAAATAGCTATACAAAATACACATATAACTAGTTAAATTTGTATTTAAATACATGTACAAAAAACACAAAATAATGTAGATTTGTATAAAATGAAAACAAATACATTTTATATAAAATATATATACAAAATACACATAGGATAATGTAAAATCATATCAAAATAAATACACAGAATATCAATAAAATAATGTAAATTTGTATGAAAATAAAGATGCAAAATACCAATAAAATAACGCATATTTTTATAAAAATACATATACAAAAATACACATAGATTAATCAGATTTGTCTTAAAATTAATATACAAAATGCACATACAATAAGGTAAATTTGTATTAAAAAAAATATGCAAAATACACATAAAACAATGTAAATTTGTTTCAAAATATATATACGAATACACATAAAATAACGCAGATTTCTATAGAAATATATATACAAAATCCACTTGAAATAATGTAAATACGTCTAAAAATATATATACAAAATACACATTAAATAATGTTAATTCGTGTCAAAATAAATAAACAAAATATCATGAAAAGAATGTGTATTTGTATGAAAATAGATATACAAAATACACATAAAATAACCTAAATTTTTATAAAACTATATACAAAAATACACAAAAATAATTTTAACTTGTATGAAAATAAATATACAAAAAACATAAAATTAAGTAAATTTGTATTGAAATACATATACAAAATACACATACAATAATGTAAATTTGAATGAAAATATATAAACATATAGACTTAAAATAACGTAAATTTGTATCAAATATATATACAAAAAACACATTAAATAATGTAAATATGTATAAAAAATATATACAAAACACAAATAAAATAATGTAAAATCGTATCAAAATAAATACAGAAAATATTAATAAAATAATGTAAATTTGTATGAAAATTAAGATGCAAAATACCCATAAAATAACGCATTTTTTATAAAAATATATATACGAAAAAACATAAAATATTTGATTTTGTATTAAAATAAATAGATATACAAAATACACATAAAATAAGCTAAATTTGAATTGAAATATATATACCAATTACATAAGATAATGTAAATTTGTATCAAAATATTTATACAAATACACATATAATAACGTAGATTTGTTAAAAAATATATAAACAAAATACACACCAAATAATGTTAATACGTATAAAGGAACATGTACAAAATACATAAATAATCATGTAACTCGTATCAAAATAAATAAACAAAATACCAATAAAATAACGTAAATTTGTATGAGATAACATATACAAAATACACATAAAATAACGCAAATTTCAATAAAAATATTTATAATATATTTAAATATTTAAAATATTTAATGTATATTTTGTATGTATATTTTATCCAAATTTACGTTATTTTATATGTATTTGTTTATATATTTTCATACAAATTTACATTATTTTATGTGAGTTTTGTATATGTATTTCAATACAAATTTGCCTAACTTTATGTGTATTTTGCATATCTATTTTCAAACAAATCTAAATTATTTTTGTTTATTTTTGTATATATTTTTATACAAATTTTAGTTATTTTATTTGTTTTTTGTATATATATATTTTCCTACAAATATACATTCTTTTATTGGAATTTTGTGTATTTAATTTTTTACGAATTTACATTATTTTATATGTATTTTGTATATATATTTTTCTACGTATTTAAATTATTTTATGTGTATTTTATATATACATTTTCATAAAAATTTACGTTATTTTATTGTGTGTATTCGTATATATTTTGAAACAAATTCTATACAAATTTATGTTATTTTATGTGTATTTGTATTATATTTTCATACAAATTGATATTATTTTGTGTGTATTCTTACATATATTTTATTACAATTTTACCTTATTTTATGTTTATTTTGTATATTTATTTCATTTAATATAATAAAATTTAAATTTATTGTATATGCATTTTGTATATTAATTTTAATACAAATTTAATTATTCTATGTGTATTTTTCTATATGTATTTTTATAAAAATATGCTTTATTTTATGAGTATTTTGCATTTTTATTTTCATATAAATTTACGTTATTTTATTGATATTCTGCTCATTCATTTTGATACGATTTGACATTATTCTATGTGTATTTTGTATAAACAAATACACATAAAATAACGTAAAATTGTATGAAAAAAAATACAAAATACACATAGAATAATGTCAAATCGTATGAAAATGAATGAGCAGAATATTAATAAAATAACGTAAATTTTGTATGAAAATAAAGGTGCAAAATACCCATAAAACAAAGCATATTTTTATAAAAATACATATACAAAAATACACATATAATAATTAAATTTGTATTAAAATCAATATACAAAATGCATATACAATAAGGTAAATTTGTATTGAAAAAATATGCAAAATACACATGAAAGTGTAAATTTGTTTAAAAATCTATATACGAATACACATAATATAACGTAGATTTCTATAGAAATATATATACAAAATACACATGAAATGATGTAAATACGTATAAAAATATATATACAAAATACACATTAAATAATTTAAATTCTCGTCAAAATAAATAAACAAAATATCAATAAATGAATGTGGGTTTGTGTGAAAATAGATGTACAAAATACTCATAAAATAACCTAAGTTTGTATAAAACTATATACAAAAATACACAAAAATAATTTAAATTTGTATGAAAATAAATATACAAAATACATATAAAATTTGGTAAATTTGTATTGAAATACATATACAAAATACACATAAAATAATGTAAATTTGAATGAAATTATATAAACAAATACACTTAAAATAACGTTAATTTGTATAAAATATATATAAAAAATACACATTAAATAATGAAAATATGTATAAAAAAATATATACAAAACACAAATAGTATATTATAAAATCGTATCAAAATATATACACAGAATATTAATAAAATAAGGTACATTTGTATGAAAAATAAGATGCAAAATACCTATAAAATCACGCATTTTTTATAAAATTATATATACCGAAATACACATAAAATATTTGAATTTGTATTAAAATAAATATTCAAAATGCACATATAATAAGGTAAATTTGTATTGAAATAGATATGCAAAAAACATATAAAACAATGTAAATTTGTTTCAAAATATATATACGAATACACATAAAATAACATAGATTTCTATAAATATATATATATATATATATATATATATATATATATATATATATATATATATATATATATATATATATATATATCTATATATATATATATATATATATATATATATATATATATATATATATATATATATATATATATTCAAAATACAACTAAAATTAAATAAATACGAATAAAAAATGAATACAAAATAAACGTAAAATAATGTGAATTCTTATAAATATAAATAAACAAAATACCAATAAGAGAATGTGTATTTGTATAAATATAAATATACAAAATGCACATAAAGTAACGTAAATTTGTATAAAACTATTTACAAAAATACACAGAAGTAATTAAATTTGTATGAAAATAGATATACAAAATACACACAAAATAAGCTAAATTTGAATTGAAATATATATGCAAAATACATAAAATAAAGTAAATTCGTTTCAAAATATTTTTAACAAATACACATATAATAACGTAAATTTGTAAAAAAAATATATAAACAAAATACACATTAAGTAATGTAAATACGTATGAAAAAATATTTACAAAATACACCAATAATCAAGTCATTCGTATCAAAATAAATAAACAAAAAAACTAATTAAATAATGTAAATTTCTATGAGAAAACATATACAAAATACACATAAATAACGCAAATATCAATAAAAATATATATAATATATTTAAATATTTAAAATATTTAATGTATATTTTGTATGTATATTTTATCCAAATTTACGTTATTTTATATGTATTTGTTTATATATTTTCATACAAATTTACATTATTTTATGTGAGTTTTGTATATGTATTTCAATACAAATTTGCCTAACTTTATGTGTATTTTGCATATCTATTTTCAAACAAATCTAAATTATTTTTGTTTATTTTTGTATATATTTTTATACAAATTTTAGTTATTTTATTTGTTTTTTGTATATATATATTTTCCTACATATATACATTCTTTTATTGGAATTTTGTGTATTTAATTTTTTACGAATTTACATTATTTTATATGTATTTTGTATATATATTTTTCTACGTATCTAAATTATTTTATGTGTATTTTATATATACATTTTCATAAAAATTTACGTTATTTTATTGTTTGTATTCGTATATATTTTGAAACAAATTCTATACAAATTTATGTTATTTTATGTGTATTTGTATTATATTTTCATACAAATTGATATTATTTTGTGTGTATTCTTACATATATTTTATTACAAATTTACCTTATTTTATGTTTATTTTGTATATTTATTTCATTTGATATAATAAGATTTAAATTTATTGTATATGCATTTTGTATATTAATTTTAATACAAATTTAATTATTCTATGTGTATTTTTCTATATGTATTTTTATAAAAATATGCTTTATTTTATGAGTATTTTGCATTTTTATTTTCATATAAATTTACGTTATTTTATTGATATTCTGCTCATTCATTTTGATACGATTTGACATTATTCTATGTGTATTTTGTATAAACAAATACACATAAAATAACGTAAAATTGTATGAAAAAAAAATACAAAATACACATAGAATAATGTCAAATCGTATGAAAATGAATGAGCAGAATATTAATAAAATAACGTAAATTTTGTATGAAAATAAAGGTGCAAAATACCCATAAAACAAAGCATATTTTTATAAAAATACATATACAAAAATACACATATAATAATTAAATTTGTATTAAAATCAATATACAAAATGCATATACAATAAGGTAAATTTGTATTGAAAAAATATGCAAAATACACATGAAAGTGTAAATTTGTTTAAAAATCTATATACGAATACACATAATATAACGTAGATTTCTATAGAAATATATATACAAAATACACATGAAATGATGTAAATACGTATAAAAATATATATACAAAATACACATTAAATAATTTAAATTCTCGTCAAAATAAATAAACAAAATATCAATAAATGAATGTGGGTTTGTGTGAAAATAGATGTACAAAATACTCATAAAATAACCTAAGTTTGTATAAAACTATATACAAAAATACACAAAAATAATTTAAATTTGTATGAAAATAAATATACAAAATACATATAAAATTTGGTAAATTTGTATTGAAATACATATACAAAATACACATAAAATAATGTAAATTTGAATGAAATTATATAAACAAATACACTTAAAATAACGTTAATTTGTATAAAATATATATAAAAAATACACATTAAATAATGAAAATATGTATAAAAAAATATATACAAAACACAAATAGTATATTATAAAATCGTATCAAAATATATACACAGAATATTAATAAAATAAAGTACATTTGTATGAAAAATAAGATGCAAAATACCTATAAAATCACGCATTTTTTATAAAATTATATATACCGAAATACACATAAAATATTTGAATTTGTATTAAAATAAATATTCAAAATGCACATATAATAAGGTAAATTTGTATTGAAATAGATATGCAAAAAACATATAAAACAATGTAAATTTGTTTCAAAATATATATACGAATACACATACAATAACATAGATTTCTATAAATATATATATATTCAAAATACAAATAAAATTAAGTAAATACGAATCAAAAATGTATACAAAATACACATAAAATAATGTAAATTCGTATAAATATAAATAAACAAAATACCAATAAGAGAATGTGTATTTGTATAAATATAAATATACAAAATGCACATAAAGTAACGTAAATTTGTATAAAACTATTTACAAAAATACACAGAAGTAATTAAATTTGTATGAAAATAGATATACAAAATACACACAAAATAAGCTAAATTTGAATTGAAATATATATACAAAATACATAAAATAAAGTAAATTCGTTTCAAAATATTTTTAACAAATACACATATAATAACGTAAATTTGTAAAAAAAAAATATAAACAAAATACACATTAAGTAATGTAAATACGTATGAAAAAATATTTACAAAAATACACCAATAATCAAGTCATTCGTATCAAAATAAATAAACAAAAAAACTAATTAAATAATGTAAATTTGTATGAGAGAACATATACAAAATACACATAAAACAACGTTTTAAGTTTCTATAAAAATATATGTACAAAAATGCACATAAAACTAGTTTGCATAAAAAAATATATACAAAACACACATTAGATAATGTAAATGAGTATAAAAATATGTATACAAAATACCTATGAAATAATCTATGTGTTTTTTGTATATATTTTTTTTATACATATTTACATTATTTAATGTTCATTTTGTATATATATTTTATCCAAATATACATTATTTTATGTGTATTTGTTTATATATTTTCATGAATATTTACATTATTTTATGTGTTTTTTGTATATATATTTTTCTACGTATTTAAATTATTTTATGTGTATTTTGTATATACATTTTCTTAAAAAAATTACGTTATTTTATTGTGTGTATAAGTATATATTTTGATACAAATTTTATACAAATTCATGGTATTTAATGTATATTTGTATATATATTTTCATACAAATTTATATTATTTTATGTGTATTTTTTTATATATTTCATTACAAATTTACCTTATTTTATGTTTATTTTGTATATTTATTTCATTCAATTTTAAATTATTTTATGTGTATATTTGTATTTGTATTTAGGTTATTTTATGTGTATTTTGTATATATATTTTCATCCAAAATTACATTATTTTATTGGTATTTCTTAATTTAACTCGATACGAGTTTACATTATTTCATAGGTATTTTGTATACATATTTTTATACTCACTTACATTATCTAATGTGTGTTTTGTATATATATTTTTATGCAAATTTATTTAATGTTCATTTTTGTATATATATTTTTATAGAAATTTGCGTTATTTTATGTATATAGTTTTATATAAATTTACGTTATTTTATGTGCATTTTGTATATTTATATTTATACAAATACCCATTCTTTTATTGGTATATTGTTTATTTACATTTATACGAATTTACAATAATTTATGTGTATTTTGTATACATTTTTTTATTCGTATTTACTTAATTTTATGTGTATTTTGTATATGTTTTTATAGAAATCTACGTTATTTTATGTGTATTCGTATATATATTTTGAAACAAATTTACATTATTTTATAGGTATTTTGCATCTTAATTTTCATACAAATTTACATTATTTTATTAATATTCTGTGTATATATTTTGATACGATTTTACATTATTCTATGTGTGTTTTGTATATATTTTTTTATACATATTTACATTATTTAATGTGTATTTTGTATATATATTTCATACAAATTTACGTTATTATATGTGTATTTGTTTATATATTTTCTTTCAAATTTATATTATTTTTTGTGTATTTTGTATATGTATTTCAATACAAATTAACATAATTTTATGTTTATTTTGTATATTTCTTTTCAGACAAATTTAAACAATTTTTGTGTATTTTTGTATATAGTTTTATACAAATTTAAGGTTATTTTACGTACGCATTTACATTATTAATGTGTGTTTTGTATATATATTTTTATCCAAAGCTACTTTATTTTACATTCATTTTTGGACATATATTTTTATAGAAATTAGCGTTATTTTATATGTATTTGTATATGTTTTCTCATATAAATTTACATTATTTTATTGATATTTAGTTTATTTAGTTTGATACGAATTACATGATTATATGTGTATTTTGTACAAATTTTTTATACGTATTTACATTACTTAATGTGTATTTTGTTTATATATTTTTAAACAAATTTACGTTATTTTATGTATTTTGTATATACATTTCAACTCAAATTTAGCTTATTTTATCTGTATTTTGTATATCTATTTTCATACGAATTTAATTACTTCTGTGTATTTTTGTATATAGTTTTATACAAATTTACGTTATCTTATGTGTATTTTGTATATTTATATTTACAAATACACATTCTTTTATTGGTATTTTGTTTATTTATTTTGATACGAATTTACATTATTTTATGTGTATTTTGTATACATTTTCTTATACTTATTTACTTAATTTTATGTGTATTTTGTATATATATTTTTATACAAATCTACGTTATTTTATGTGTATTCGTATATATATTTTGAAACAAATTTACATTGTTTTATATGTATTTTGCATATCTATTTCAATACAGATTTACCTTATTGTATGTGTATTTTGTATATTTATTTTAATACAAATTAATTTTTTCATGTGTATTTTGGTATATATATTTTTATAAAAAATGCGTTATTTAATGGGTATTTTGCATCTTTATTTTCATACAAATTTACAGTTTTATTAATATTCTGTGTATTTATTTTCATACGATTTTACATTATTCTATTTGTTTTTGAATATATTTTTTTATACATATTTACATTATTTAATGTGTATTTTGTATATTTTAAAACAAATTGACGTTATTTTATGCGCATATGTAAAAATATTTAGATACAAATTTACATTATTTTATGTATTTTGTATATATATTTCAATACAAATTTAGTTTATTTTATGTATTTTTTGTATATCTATTTTCATTCGTATCAAAATAAATAAACAAAATAGCAATAAAATAATGTAAATTTGTATGCGAAAACATATACAAATACACATTAAATAACGCAAATTTCTAAAAAAATATATGTACAAAAATGCATATAAAATAAAGTAAATTTGCATAAAAATATATATACAAAACACACATTAAATAATGTAAATGCGCACATAAAATAACCTAAATTTGTATAAAACTATATACAAAAATACACAAAAATATTTAAAATTTGTATGAAAGGAATAATACAATATACACATAAAATTAGGTAAATTTTTATTGAAATACATATACAAAATACACATAAAATAATGTAAATTTGAATAAAAATATATAAACAAATACACTTAAAATAACGTAAATTTGTATAAAATATATATGGAAGATACACATTAAATAATGTAAATGTGTATAAAAAAATATATACAAAAAAGAAATAGAATAATGTAAAATCCTATCAATATAAATACACACAATATCAATAAAATAATGTAAATTTGTATTGATAATTTATATTTGTATGAAAATAAATATACAAAAAACACATAAAATTATTTTGTATATCTATTTTATACAAATGTACGTTATTTTATGTGAATTTGTTTTTAATTCATACAAATTTACATTATTTTATGTGTATTTTGTACATGTATTTAAATACAAATCTAACTAATTATATGTGTATTTTGTATATCTATTTTCATGAAAATTGAAATTTATTTTTTTGTTTTTTTGTAAATATTTTTATTCAAATTTTCGTAATCTTATAAAAATATATATACCAAAATACACATAAAATATTTAAATTTGTATTGAAATAAATATACAAAATGCACATACCATGAGGTAAATTTGTATTGAAAGAGGTATGCAAAAATACATATAAAACAATGTAAATTTGTTTCAAAATATATATACGAATACAAATAAAAAAACGTAGATTTCTATAAAAATATATATACAAAATACACATAAAATTAAGTAAATACGTATAAAAAAAATGTCTACAAAATACACATAAAATAATGTAAATTCGAATTAAAATAAATAAACTTATTGTATGTGTATTTTGTATATTTTTTTTAATACAAATTAATTTTTTCATGTGTATTTTGGTATATATATTTTTATAAAAAATGCGTTATTTAATGGGTATTTTGCATCTTTATTTTCATACAAATTTACATTGTTTTGTTAATATTCTGTGTATTTATTTTGATACGATTTTACATTATTCTATTTGTGTTTTGTATATATTTTTTTATACATATTTACATTATTCAATGTGTATTTTGTATATTTTAAAACAAATTTACGTTATTTTATGCGCATCTGTTAAAATATTTTGATACAAATTTACATTATTTTATGTATTTTGTATATATATTTCAATACAAATTTATTTTATTTTATGTATATTTTGTATATCTATTTTCATTCGTATGAAAATAAATAAACAAAATAGCAATAAAATAATGTAAATTTTTATGAGAAAACATATACAAATACACATATATTAACGCAAATTTCTAAAAAAATATATGTACAAAAATGCAAATTATCTATTTTCATACAAATACACATTCTTTTTATGATATTTTGTTTATTTATTTTGACACGAATTTACATTATTTAATGTGTATTTTGTATATATATATATATATATATATATATATATATATATATATATATATATATATATATATATATATATATATATATATATATATATATATATATATATATATATATATATATATATATATATATATATATATATATATATATATATATATATATATATATATATATATATATATATTCTTATGTTCTATATATATTTCTATATATATTTATTATATATATTTCTATAAAAATCGTTATATATTTTGAAACAAATTTTCATTGTTTTATTGTATTTTGCATATTTTTTCAATACAAATTTACCTTATTGTATGTGCATTTTGTATATTAATTTTAATACAAATTTGATTAATCTTTTGTATATTTTTTTATAAAAATATGCTTTATTTTATGGGTATTTTGCATCTTTATTTTCATACAAAACTACATTATTTTATTGATATTCTGTGTATTTATTTTGATATGATTTTACATTATTCTATGTGTATTTTGTATATATATTTTATATAAAATGTATTTGTTTTTATTTCATACAAATCTACATTGTTTTATGTGTTTTTTTTACATGTATTTAAATACAAATTTGACTAGTTATATGTGTATTTTGTATATCTATTTTGTATTTATATTTTCATAGAAATTTACACTATTTTATGAGTATTCGTATATGTATTTTGATACAAATTTACATTATTGATGTGTATTTTGCATATCTATTTCAATACAAATTTACTTATTGTACGTGCATTTTGTATATTTATTTTAATACAAATTTAATTATTTTATATGTATTTTTGTATATATATTTTTATGCAAATATGCGTTATTATATGGATATTTTGCATCTTTATATTCATACAAATTTACATTATTTTATTGATATTCTCTTTATTTATTTTGATTCGATTTAACATTATTCTATGTGAATTTTGTATATATTTTTTTTATACATATTTACATTATTTAATGATCATTTTGTATATATATTTTATCCAAATTTACATTATTTTATGTGTATTTGTTTATATATTTTCATACAAATTTACATTATTTTATGTGTTTTTTGTATATATATTTTTCTACGTATTTAAATTATTTTATGTGTATTTTGTATATACATTTTCATTAAAAAATTACGTTATTTTATTGTGTGTATAAGTATATATTTTGATACAAATTTTATACAAATTCATGTTATTTAATGTGTATTTGTATATATATTTTCATACAAATTTATATTATTTTACGTGTATTTTTTCATATATTCCATTACAAATTTACCTTATTTTGTGTTTATTTTGTATATTTATTTCATTCAATTTTAAATTATTTTATGTGTATATTTGTATTTGTATTTAGGTTATTTTATGTGTATTTTGTATATATATTTTCATCCAAAATTACAATATTTTATTGGTATTTTCTTAATTTAATTCGATACGAATTTAGATTATTTCATAGGTATTTTGTATACATATTTTTATACTCATTTACATTATCTAATGTGTGTTTTGTATATAAATTTTTATGCAAATTTATTTTATGTTCATTTTTGTACATATATTTTTATAGAAATTTGCGTTATTTTATGTATATAGTTTTATATCAATTTACGTTATTTTATGTGCATTTTGTATATTTATATTTATACAAATACACATTCTTTTATTGGTATATTGTTTATTTACATTTATACGAATTTACATTATTTTATGTGTATTTTGTATACATTTTTTTATACGTATTAACTTAATTTTATGTGTATTTTGTATATGTATTTTTATAAAAATCTACGTTATTTTATGTGTATTCGTATATATATTTTGAAACAAATTTACATTATTTGATATGTATTTTGCATATCTATTTCAATACAAATTTACCTTATTGTATGTGCATTTTGTATATTTATTTTAATGCAAATTCAAATATTATATGTGTATCTTGGTATCAATAATTTTTAAAAAAATGCGTTATTTTATAAGTTTTTTGCATCTTAATTTTCATACAAATTTACATTATTTTATTAATATTCTCTGTATATATTTTGATACGATTTTACATTATTCTATTGTGTTTTGTATATATTTTTTTATACATATTTACATTATTTAATGTGTATTTTGTATATATATTTCATACAAATTTACGTTATTATATGTGTATTTGTTTATATATTTTCTTTCAAATTTACATTATTTTATGTGTATTTTGTATATGTATTTTAATGCAAATTAACCTAATTTTATGTGTATTTTGTATAATTCTTTTCATACAAATTTAAATTAAATTAATATATATTTGAAAGAAAATAAATTTACAAAATACACATAACATAACTAAAATTTGTATTAAAATATATACAAAAATACATAGAAATAATTTGAGTTTGTATGAAAATAGATATACAAAATACACATAAAACTAGGTGAATTTCTTTTGAAATGTATATACAAAATACGCATAAAATATTGTAAATTTGTGTCAATATATAAAAAAAAAATACACATAAAATAACGTAAATTTGTATGAAAAATATATACAAAATACACATAGAATAATGTCAATTCGTATCAAAATGAATGAGCAGAATATCAATAAAATAACGTAAATTTGTATGAAAATAAAGATGCAAAATACCCCAAAAATAAAGCATGTTTATAAAAATACAGATACAAAAATACACATCGAATAATTAAATTTGTATTAAAATTAATATACAAAATGCGTATATAATAAGGTAAATTTGTATTGAAAAAATATGCAACATACAAATTTATATTATTTTATTGGTATTTTGTTTATTTATTTTGATACGAATTACATGATTATATGTGTATTTTGTACATATTTTTTTATACGTATTTACATTATTTAATGTGTATTTTGTTTATATATTTTCATACAAATTTACGTTATTATATGTGTATTTGTATAAATATTTTGATAAAAATTTACTTATTTCATGTATTTTGTATATATATTTCAATTCAAATTTAGCTTATTTTGTGTGTATTTTGTATATATTTTCATACAAATTTAATTACATCTGTGCATTTTTGTACATAGTTTTATATAAATTTACGTTATTTTATGTGTATTTTGTATATTTATATTTATACAAATACACATTCTTTTATTGGTATTTTGTTTATTTATTTTGATACGAATTTACATTATTTTATGTGTATTTTGTATACATTTTTTTATACGTATTTACTTCATTTTATGTGTATTTTGTATATATATTTATATAGATATCTACGTTATTTTATGTGTATTCGTATACATATTTTGAAACAAATTTACATTGCTTTATATGTATTTTGCATATCTATTTCAATACAAATTTACCTTATTGAATGTGTTTTTTATATATTTATTTTAATACAAATCTAACTTTTTTATGTGTATTTTGGTATATATATTTTTATAAATAAAAAAAATGCGTTATTTTATGAGCATTTTGTCTCTTTATTTTCATACAAATTTACATTATTTTATTAATATTCTGTGTATTTATTTTGATACGATTTTACATTATTCTATTTGTGTTTTATATATATTTTTTTATACAAATTTACGTTATTTTAAGTGTATTTGTTTATGTATTTCCATTCAAATTTACATTATTTTATGTGTATTTTGTATATGTATTTCCATACAAATTTACCTAATTTTATGTATATATATATTTGTATCAAAATAAATACAGAGAATATCAACAAAATAATGTAAATTTGTATGAAAAGAAAGATGCAAAATTCCCATAAAATAGCGCATTTTTTCTAAAAATATATATACCAAAATACACATAAAATATTTAAATTTTTATTGAAATAAATATACAAAATGCATATACAATAAGGTAAATTTGTATTGAAAGAGATATTCAAAAATACATATAAAACAATGTAAATTTGTTTCAAAATATATATACGAATACACATAAAATAACGTAGATTTCAAAAAAAATATAAATACACATAAATTAAGTAAGTAAATATAAATAAATACGTATAATACACTTAGAATAATGTAAATTGAATCAAATAAATAAACAAAATACCAATAAAAGAATGTATTTGTATAATATATACAAAATACACATACAAAATACATAAAATAAGGTAAATTTGTAAAAATATATATACAAAATACACATAAAATAATGTAAATTTATATGAAAATATATATACAAATACACATAAAATACCATAAATTTGTATAAAATTATATATTCAAAATAAATATTAAATAATGTAAATGCGTATAAAAATATATATACAAAGTACATATAAAATAATAAAAATATAATTATTCTATGTGTATTTTTGTACATATATTTTCATAAAAAAATGCTTTATTTTATGGGTATTTTGCATCTTTATTTTCATACAAATTTACATTATTTTATTGATATTCTGTGTATTTATTTTGATACGATTTTACATTATTCTATGTATATTTTGTATATATATTTCATACAAATGAACGTTATTTTATGTGAATTTGTTTTCATTTCATACAAATTTACAGTATTTTATGTGTGTTTTGTACATGTATTTAAATGCAAATTTAACTAATTATATGTGTATTATGTATATCTATTTTCATACAAATCGAAACTAATTTTTTTTATTTTAGTATATATTTTAATTCAAATTTTCGTAATTTTATGTGTATTTTGTATATTTATTTTCCTACAAATATACATTCTTTTATCGGAATTTTGTTTATGTATTTTGATACGAATATTCATTATTTTAAGTGTATTTGATATATATATTTTTATACTTATTTACATAATTTGATATGTATTTTGAATATATATTTTCATAGAAATTTACTCTATTTTATGTGTATTCGTATATATATTTTGATACAAACTAACATTATTTATGTGTATTTCGCATATCTATTTCAATACAAATTTTCTTTATTGTATGTGCCTTTTAAATATTTATTTTGATACAAATTTAATTATTTTATGTGTATTTTTGTATATATATTTTTAAACAAATATGCGTTATTATATGTGTATTTTGCATCTTTATTTTCATACAAATTTGCTTTATTTTATTGATAGTCTCTTTATTTATTTTGATACGATTTTACGTTATTCTGTGTATTTTATATATATATTTTTAGACATATTTACATTACTTAATGTATATTTTGTACATATATTTTATGGAAATTTACGTTATGTTATGTGTATTTGTTTATATATTTTCATAAAATTTACATTATTTTATGTGTATTTTGTATATGAATTTAAATAAAAATTTGCCTAATTTCATGTGTATTTAGCATATCTATTTTCAAACATATTTAAAAAAAATTTGTGTATTTTTGTATATATTTTTATACAAATTTTTGTTATTTTATTTGTATTTTGTATATATATTTTCCTACAAATATAAATTCTTTTAGAGGAAATTTTTTTTATTTATTTTGATACGAATTTACATTATTTTATGTGTATTTTGTATATATATTTTTCTATGTATTAACATTATTTTATGTGTATTTTGTATATATATTTTCATAAAAATTTACGTAATTTTATTGTGTGTATTCGTATATATTTTGATAAAAAAAAATTCATTATTTGATGAGTTTTTTGCATATCTATTTCAATAAAAATCTACCTTATTGTATGTGTATTTTGTATATTTATTTTAATACAAATTTAATTATCCTATGTGTATTTTTGTATATAATTTTTTTTTTAAATATGAGTTATTTTATTGGTATTTTGCATCTTTGATTTTAAAATAATTTACATTACGTACATATCTTTTATACGTATTTACATTATTTAATGTGTATTTTGTTTATATATTTTTATACAAATTTACGTTATTATATGTGTATATGAATATATATTTTGATACAAATTTACATTATTTTATGTATTTTCTATATTTATTTCAAATCAAATTTAGCTTATTTTATGTGTCTTTTGTATATCTATTTTCATACAAATTTAATTATTTTTGTCTATTTTTGTATATAGTTTTATACAATTTTACGTTATTTTATGTGTATTTTGTATATTTATATTTATACAAGTAAACATTCTTTTATTGTCATTTAGTTTATTTATTTTGATACGAATTTACATTATTTTATGTGTATTTTGTATACATTTTCTTATACGTATTTACTTCATTTTATGTGTATTTTGTATATATATTTTATAAAAATCTACGTTATTTTATGTGTATTCGGATGTATATTTTGAAACCAATTTACATTGTTTTATATGTATTTTGCATATCTATTTCAATACAAATTTACCTTATTGTATGTGCATTTTGTATATATATTGTAATACAAATTTAAATATTTTATGTGCATTTTGGTATATATATTTTCATAAAAAATGCGTTGTTTTATGGGTATTTTGCATCTTTATTTTCATGCAAATTTACATTATTTAATTAATATTCTGTGTATTTATTTTGATACTATTTTACCTTATTCTATTTGTGTTTTGTATATATTTTTTTATACATATTTATATTATTTAATGTGTATTTTCTATATATATTTCATACAAATTTTCGTTATTTTAAGTGTATTTGTTTATATATTTTCATTCAAATTTACATTATTTTATGTGTATTTTGTATATGTATTTCAATAGAAATTTACCTAATTTCATGTGTATTTTGTATATATATTTTATACAAATTTAAATTATTTTTGTGTATTTTTGTATATAGTTTTATACAAATTGATGTTATTTTATGTGTATTTTGTATATCTATTTTCATACAAATACACATTCTTTTATTGATATTTTGTTTATTTATTTTGTCTAGTATTTACATTATGTATTGTGTATTTTGTATATATATTTTTATACGTATTTACATCATTTCATGTGTATTTTGTATATATATTTCTATAGAAATCTACGTTGATTTATGTGTATTCGTATATAGATTTTGAAACAAATTTACACTGTTTTATGTGTATTTTGCATATTTTTTCAATACAAATTTACCTTATTGTATATGCATTTTGTATATTAATTTTATTACAAATTTAAATATTCTATGTGTATTTTTGTATATGTATTTTTATAAAAATATGCTTTATTTTATATGTATTTTGCATCTTTATTTTTATACAAATTTACATTATTATATTGATATTCTGTTTATTTTTTTTTACGATTTTACATTATTTTATGTGTATTTTGTAAATATATTTTATACAAATGTACGTTATTTTATGTTTATATGTTTTCATTTCATAAAAATTTACATTATTTTATATGTATTTTGTACATGTATTTAAAGACAAATTTAACTAATTATATGTGTATTTTGTATATCTATTTTCATACAAATTGAAATTATTTTTGTGTTTTTTTTTTATAAATTTTTATACAAATTTTCGTTATTTTATGTATATTTTGTATATTTATTTTCCTACAATTATATGTTCTTTCATCGGAATTTTGTTTATTTATTTTGATACGAATTTACATTATTTTAGGTGTATTTGGTATATATATTTTTTACTATTTACATAAGTTTATGTGTATTTTGTATGTATATTTTCATAGAAATTTACTCTATTTTATGTGTATTCGTATATATATTTTGATACAAATTTACATTATTGATTTACATATCTATTTCAATACAAATTTACTTTATTGTATATTTATTTCAATACAAATTTAATTATTTCATGTGTATTTTTGTATATATATTTTTATGCAAATATGCGTTATTATATGGGTATTTTGCATCTTTATTTTCATACAAATTTACATTATTTAATTGATATTCTGTTTATTTATTTTGATACGATTTAACATTATTCTATGTGTATTTTGTATATATATTTTTATTCATATTTACATTATTCAATGTAAATTTTGTATATATATTTTATCCAAATTTACGTTACTTTATGTGTATTTGTTTATATATTTTCATACAAACTTACATAGTTTTAAACAAATTTACATTATTTTATGTGTATTTTTTATATGTATTTTCATACAAATACACATTCTTTTATTGATATTTTGTTTTTTTATTTTGACACGAATTCACATTATTTAATGTCTATTTTGTATATATATTTTTATACGTATTTACTGCATCTCAAGTGCATTTTGTATATATATTTCTATAGAAATCTACGTTATTTTATGTGTATTCGTATATATATTTTGAAGCAAATTTATATTGTCTTATGTGTATTTTGCATATTTAAAAAAATAATTACCTTATTGTATGTGCAATTTGTATATTACTTTTAATACAAATTTAATTATTGAATGTGTATTCTTGTATAATTTTATATATTTTTTATAAAAATATGCTTAATTTTATGGGTATTTTGCACCTTTATTTTCATACAAATTTACGTTATTTTATTGATATTCTGTGTATTTATTTTGATACGATTTTACATTATTCGATGTGTATTTTTTATATATATTTTATACAAATGTACGTTATTTTATGTGTATTTGTTTTAATTTCTTACAAATTTACATTATTTTATGTGTATTTTGTACATGTATTTAAAGACAAATTTAACTAATTATATATGTTTTTTGTATATCTATTTTCCTACAAATTGATATTATTTTTGTTTATTTTTGTATATATTTTCATACAATTTCGTTATTTTATGTGTATTTTGTATATTTCTTTTTCTACAAATATACGCTCTTTTATCTGAATTTTGTTTATTGAATTTGATACGAATTTATATTATTTTATGTGTATTTTGTATACATTTTTTTATACATATTTACTTCATTTTATGTGTATTTTGTATATATATTTTTATAAAAATCTTCGTTATCTTATGTGTATTCGTATACATATTTTGAAACAAATTTACATTGTTTTATATGTATTTTGCATATCAATTTCAATACAAATTTACCTTATTGTATGTATTTTTTATATATTTATTTCAATACAAATTTAATTTTTTTATGTGTATTTTGGTATATATATTTTTATAAATAAAAAAAAAGCGTTTATTATGGGTATTTTGCCTCTTTATTTTCATACAAATTTACATTATTTTATTGATATTCTGTGTATTTATTTTGATACGATTTTACATTATTATATTTGTGTTTTGTATATTTTTTTTTTTACAAATTTACGTTATTTTAAGTGTATTTGTTTATGTATTTTCATTCAAATTTACATTATTTTATGTGTATTTTGTATATGTATTTCAATACAAATTTACCTAATTTTATGTGTATTTTGTATATTTATTTTCATACAAATTGAAAATATTTTTGTGTATTTTTGTGTATATTTTGATACAAATTTTGGTTATATATATATATATATATATATATATATATATATATATATATATATATATATATATATATATATATATATATATATATATATATATATATATATATATATATATATATATATATATATATATATATATATATATATATATATATATATATATATATATATATATATATATATATATATATATATATATATATATATATATATATATATATACTATTTTATGTATTTGTGTTGTTTTTCATTCAAATTTACACTATTTTATGTGTATTTTGTATATTTATTTTCATACAAATTTAAATAAATTTTTATGCATTTTATACATATATTTTTATAGAAATTTGCGTTGTTTTATGAGTATTTTGTATATATTTTTTCATACAAATTTACATTATTTTATTGTTAGTTTATTTATTTTGATTCGAATTTACATTATTATATGTGTATTTTGTATATATTTTGTATACGTATTTACATTATTTAATGTGTATTTTGTATATATATTTGATACAAATCTACGTTATTTTATATGTATTTGTTTATATATTTTCATACAAATTTACATTATTTTATATGTATTTTGTATATATATTTCAATACAGATCTACCTAATTCTATGTGTATTTTGTATATATATTTTCATACATATTTAAATTATTTTTGTGTATTTTTGTATATATTTTTATACAAATTTTAGTTATTTTATGTGTATTTTGTATATTTATTTTCCTACATATATACATTCTTTTATTGGAATTTTGCTCATTTATTTTGATATGAATTTACGTCATTTTAAGTGTATTTTGTATATATAATTTTCTACGTATTTACATCATTTTATGATTATTTTGTCTATAATTTTTCACAGAAATTTACGTTATTTTATGTGTATTCGTATATATATTTTGATACAAGTTTATATTATTTTATTTGTATATTGCATATGTATTTCAATACAAATATACCTTATAGTATGTGCATTTTGTATATTTATTTTAATACAAATTTAATTATATCATGTTTTATTTTGGTATATATATTTTTTATACAAATATGTTTATTTTACTGGTATTTTGCGTCTTTATTTCCATACAAATCTACATTTTTTTTATTGATATTCTGTTTATTTATTTTGATACGATTTTATATTATTCTATGTGTAATTTTGTATATATTTTTATACATATTTACATTATTTAATGTATATTTTGTATATAGATTTTTATACAAATTTACGGTATTTTATATGTATTTTTTTTATATATATTTTGATGCAAATTTACAATATTTTATTGGTATTTTGTATATATATTTCAGAAAAAAATTACCTAGTTTTAAGAATATTTTGTATATTGATTTTTATACAAATTTTAAGTATTTCTGTGCATTTTTGTATAGATTTTAAATCAAATTTTAGTTATATTATATGTATTTTGAAAATTTATTTTCAAATAAATGTATATTATTTCATTGGTATTTTGTTGATTTATTTTGATACGAGTTTACATTATTTTATTTGTACTTTGTATATATATTTTTATACGAATTTACATTATTTAATGTTTATTTTGTATAGATATTTTTATACAAATTTATATTATTTTATGTGTATTTGTATATATATTTTGATACAAATTTACTTTATTTTATGTGTATTTTGTATAGATATTTCAATACAAATTTACGTTATTTCATGTTTATATTATATATTTATTTTTATTCAAATTTAGATTATTTTATGTGCATATTTGTATTTGTATTTATGTTATTTCATGTGTATTTCTTATATATATTTGCATTCAAAATTAAATTACTTTATTGGTATTTTGTTTACTTATTCCGATACGAGTTTTGATTATTTCATGTGTATTTTGTATACATATTTTTATACGCATTTACATTATTTAATGTGTGTTTTTATATATATTTTTTATACAAATTTACTTTATTTTATGTACATTTGTGTTGTTTTTTCATTCAAATTTACATTATTTTATGTATATTCTGTATTTTTTTAATAAAAATTATATTAATTCTTCTAATTATTTTGTGTGTATTTTTGTATATATATATATATATATATATTTTTTTTTTACAAATATGCGTTATTTTATGGGTATTTTGCATCTTTATTTTCATACAAATTTACATTAGTTTATTCATATTCTGTTTATTTATTTTGATACGATTTTAATATATTCTCTGTGCATTTTGTTTATATTTTTTATACATATTTACATTATTTAATGTATATTTTGTATATATATTTTCATACAAACGTAAGTTACTTTATGTGTATTTGTTTATATATTTTGATAAAAAAATTTACAATATTTCATGGGTATTTTGTATAGATATTTAAAAAAAAATTACCTAATTTTATGTGTATTTTGTATTTCTATTTACATACACATACATACACGGTGTATTTTTGTATACATCTTAATACAAATTTTAGTTATGTTATGTGTATTTTGTAAATTTATTTTCACACAAATTTATATGATATTATTGGTATTTCGTTGATTTATTTTGAAACAAATCTATATTATTTTATCTGTACTTTTTACATATATTTTTATACTTATTTACATTATTGAATGTGATTTTTGTATATATATTTTCATACAAATTTATGTTATTTTATGTGTATTTGTTTATATATTTTGATATAAATTTACATTACTTTATGTGTATTTTGTATATATATTTCATTAAAAATTTTCCTTATTTTATGTCTATTTTGTATATTTATTTTCCTTCAAATTTATCTATTTTCTCTGTATATTTGTATTTGTATTTACGTTATTTTATATGTATTTTGAATATATATTTTCATTCAAAATTAAATTATTTTATTGGTATTTTGTTTATTTATTTCGATATCAATTTAAATGACTACATATACGCATTTACTTTATTTAATGAGTTTTATACATATTTATATATATTTATATATATATATATATATATATAAATATATATAAATATGTATATATATATATATATATATATATATATATGTATATACAATATTTATATTTATTTTGCATATGTTTTTTATAAAAATTTACATTATTTTATGTGTATTCTGTATATATATTTTAATACAATTTATATATTTATATATATATATATATATATATATATATATATATATATATATATATATATATATATATATATATATATATATATATATATATATATATATATATATATATATATATATATATAGAATATATACTTTATATATTTTTTATATATATTTATATATATTATTTTATATATATTTTGTATATATATTTTCATACAAATTTACATTATTATTAGTATTTTGTTATTTTATTTTGAGACTAATTACATTATTATGTGTATTTTGTATATATTTTTATATTATTTACATGATTTAATATGTCTTTTTTTTTTAAATTTACGTTATTTGTGTATTTTGTATTATTTTAAACAAAATTTACATTTTTTAAGTATTTTGTATATATATTTCAATACAAATTTACATTATTTTATGTGTATTTTATATATATTATCATACAAATTTAAATTATTTTTTGTGTATTTTGTATAGATTTTAATATAAATTTACATTATTTTATGTATTTTGTATATATATTTTATACAAATGTAGCTTATTTTATGTGTATTTTGCATATCTATTTGCAAATTTAAATTATTTTTTGTGTATTTTGTATAGATTTTAATATAAATTTTATTATTTTATGTGTATTTTGTATATATATTTTATACAAATTTACATTATTTTATGGGTATTTTGCATCTTTATTTTCATACAAATTTATATTATTTATTGATATTCTGTTTATTTATTTTCTTATGATTTTATACTATTCTATGTGTATTTTGTATATATATTTTATACATATTTACATTATTTTATGTATATTTTGTATATATATTTTATACAAATTTACGTTATTTTATGTATATTTTTATATATATATATATATATATTTATATATATATATATATATATATATATATATATATATATATATATATATATATATATATATATATATATATATATATATATATATATATATATATATATATATATATATATATATATATATATATATATATATATATATATATATATATATATATTATTTTATAGGCAATATTTTTATTTATTTTCATATATATTTAATTATTTTATTGATATTCTTTTATTTATTTTGATACGTTTTTCATTATTCTATGTATATTTTTATATATATATATTTTTATATATATTTACATTATTTAATATATATTTGTATATATTTTATACAAATTTACGCTATTTTATGTATTGTTATATATTTTATATATATTTACATTATTTTATGTGTATTTTTGTATATATATTTTTTAAAAAATATGCATTATTTTATGGGTATTTTGCATTTTTATTTTTATACAAATTTATATTATTTTATTGATATTCTGTGTATTTATTTTGTTACGATTTTCACTATTCTCTGTGTATTTTGTATATATTTTTTATACATATTTACATTATTTAATGTGTATTTTGTATATATATTTTATACAAATTTACGTTATTTTATGTATTTTGTATATATATATTTCAATGCAAATTTAGCTTATTGTATGTGTATTTTTTGTATCTATAAGTTTTTTGTATATTTTTGTATATAGTTTTACACAAAATTTTCGTTACTTTATGTGTATTTCTTATATTTATTTTCATATAAATACACATTCTTTTATTGGTATTTTGTTTATTTATTTTGATACGAATTTACATTGTTTTATATGTATTTTGTATATATATATTTATACTTATTTACATCATTTAATGTGTATTTTGTATATATAAATTTATAAAAATTTACGTAATTTTAAGTTTATTCTTATATATATTTTGAAACAAATTTACTTTGTTTTTTGTGTATTTTGCATATCTATTTCAATTCAAATTTACCTTATTGTATGTACATTTTGTATATTAATTTTCATACAAATTTAATTATTATATTTGTATTTTGTATATATACTTTTATAAAAAAAATATGCGTAATCTTATGGGTATTTTGCATCCTTATTTTTGTACAAATTTACATTATTTTATTGATATTCTCTGTATTTATTTTGATACGATTTTACATTATTCTATGTGTATTTTGTATATATTTTTTTATACATATTTATATTATTTAATTAATGTGTATTTTGTATATATATTTTATACAAATATACGCTATTTTATGTGTATATGTGTATTTGCTTATACATTTTTATGCAAATTTACATTATTTTATGTGTATTTTGTATTTGTATTTCAGTATAAATTTACCTAATTTTATGTGTATTTTGTATATCTATTTTCATACAAATTTGAATTATTTTTTGTGTGTTTTTGTATATATTTTTATACAAATTTTAGTTATTTTATGTGTATTTTGATTATCTATTTTCCTTCAAATTTACATTCTTTTATTGAGATTTTGTTTATTTATTTTGATACGAGTTTTCATTAATTTAGGAGTATTTTGTATATATATTATTCTACGTATTTACATCATTTTTTTTGTTTGTTTTATGTATATTAATTTTAATCCAAATTTACATTATTTTTATGTTTATTTTGTATATATATTTCAATACAAATTTATATTATATGTGCATTTTATATTTATTTTAATATAAATTTAATTATATATATATATATATATATATATATATATATATATATATATATATATATATATATATATATATATATATATATATATATATATATATATATATATATATATATATATATATATATATATATATATATATATATATATATATATATATATATATATATATATATATATATATATATATATATATATATATATATATATATATATATATTTATATTATTTTATATATATTTTGTATATATTTTTGATACATATTTACATTATTTTATGTGTATTTTGTGTATATATTTTTTCAAATTTACATTACGTTATTTTAGTATTTGTTTATTTATTTTGAGACTAATGAACATTATTAAATGTGTATTTTGTTCATATATTTTGTATTCAAATTTACATGATTTAATATGTCTTTTTTTTATAAAAATTTACGTCATTTGTGTATTTGATTAAACATTTGAAACAAAACTACATTTTTTAAAGTATTTTGTATATATATTTCAATACAAATGTAGCTTATTTTATGTGTATTTTGTTTATCTATTATCATGCAAATTTAAATTATTTTTTGTGTATTTTTGTATAGATTTTAATATAAATTTTATTATTTTATGTGTATTTTTGTATATATATTTTTATACAAATTTGAGTTATTTTATGGGTATTTTGCATCTTTATTTTCATACAAATTTATATTATTTTATTGATATTCTGTTTATTTATTTTCTTATGATTTTTCACTATTCTATGTGTATTTTGTATATATATTTTTTTATACATATTTACATTATTTAAGGTTTATTTTGTATATATATTTGATACAAATTTACGTTATTTTATGTATTTTGTATATCTATTTCAATACTAATTTAGCTTATTTTATGTGTATTTTGTATATATATATATATATATATATATATATATATATATATATATATATATATATATATATATATATATATATATATATATATATATATATATATATATATATATATATATATATATATATATATATATATATATATATATATATATATATATATTATTTATATATGCATCTTTATTTTCATATATATTTAATTATTTTATTGATATTCTTTTATTTATTTTGATACGATTTTCCATTATTCTATGTATTTTATGTATATTTTTATATATATTTACATTATTTAATGTATATTTTGTATATACGTTTTTATACAAATTTACGCTATTTTATATGTATTTGTTGATATATTTTGATACAAATTTACAGTATTTTCTGGGTATTTCGTTTATATATTTCAAAACAAATTTACCTTATTTTATGTGTATTTTATATATATATTTTAATTTTATTTAATGTGTATTTTTGTATATATATTTTCATAAAAAAATATGCGTTATTTTATGGGTATTTTGCATCTTTATTTTTATACAAATTTATATTATTTTATTGATATTCTGTATTTATTTTGTTACGATTTTCACTATTCTCTGTGTATTTTGTATATATTTTTATACATATTTACATTATTTAATGTATTTTGTATATATATTTATACAAATTTACGTTATTTATGTATTTTGTATATATATATTTCAATGCAAATTAGGTTATTGTATGTGTATTTTTTGTATCTATAAGTTTTTTGTATATTTTTGTATATAGTTTTACACAAAATTTTCGTTATTTTATGTGTATTTCTTATATTTATTTTCATATAAATACACATTCTTTTATTGGTATTTTGTTTATTTATTTTGATACGAATTTACATTGTTTTATGTGTATTTTGTATATATATATTTATACTTATTTACATAATTTAATGTGTATTTTGTATATATAAATTTATAAAAAATTTACGTTATTTTATGTTTATTCTTATATATATTTTGAAACAAATTTACATTGTTTTATGTGTATTTTGCATATCTATTTCAATTCAAATTTACCTTATTGTATGTACATTTTGTATATTTATTTTCATACAAATTTAATTATTATATCTGCATTTTGTATGTATACTTTTTATAAAAACATGCGTAATCTTATGGGTATTTTGCATCCTTATTTTTTGAAACAAATTTACTATATTTTATTGATATTCTGTGTGTATATTTTGATACGATTTTACATTATTCTATGTATTTTGTATATATTTAATTTTTTTTTTACATTATTTGATGTATATTTTGTATATATCTTTTTATAAAATTATACGTTATTTTATGTGTATTTGTGTATTTTCTTATACATTTTATAAAACAAATTTTTTATTTATGTGTATTTGATATATATATTTCCTATAAATTTACATTTATATTTATGTATATTTTGTATATATATTTATATATATATATATATATATATATATATATTTATATATATATATATATTTATATATTATATATTTTTATGTGTATATATATTATATATATATATTTATGTATATATATATATATATATATATATATATATATATATATATATATATATATATATATATATATATATATATATATATATATATATATATATATATATATATATATATATATATATATATATATATATATATATATATATATATATATATATATATATATATATATATATATATATATATATATATATATATATATATATATATATATATAAAATATATATATATATATATATATATATATATATATACGAATACACATAAAATAAAGTAAATTTCTAAAAAAAAATATATACAAAATATACATAAAATGATGTAAATACGTATAAAAATAAATAAACAAAATACCAATAAAAGAATGTGTATTTGTATGAAAATAAATATACAAAATACACATAAAATAACGTAAATTTGTAAATCTATATACAAAAATACACAAAAATAATTTAAATTTGTATGAAAATAGATATACAAAATACACATAAAATAAGCTAAATTTTCTTTGAAATATATATACAAAATACATAAAATAATGTAATTTTCTACCAAAATATTTAAACAAATACACATAAATAACGTAAATTTGTATAAAAATATATAAACAAAATACACATTAAATAATGTAAATAAGTATACCAAATATATACAAAATACAAATATAATTATGTAAATTCGTATCAAAATAAATAAACAAAATACCAATAACGTAATGTAAATTTGTATGAATAAATGTATACAAAATACACATAAAATAACGCAAATTTCTTGAAAATATATGTACAAAAATGCACATAAAATAATTTAAATTTGTGTGAAAATAAATATACGAAATACACATAAAATAAGGCAAATTTGTATTAAAAAATACAGAATACACATAAAATAATGTAAATTTGTATAAAAAACAACACAAATGCACATAAAATAAAGTAAATTTGTATAAAAATATATAAACAAAACACATTAAATAATGTAAATGCGTATAAAAATATGTATACAAAATACACATGAAATAATAAAAATTCGTATCGAAATAAATAAACAAAATACCAATAAAATAATGTAATTTTGAATGAAAATATATATACAAAATACAAAATACACATAAAATAACGTAAATACAAATACAAATATACACATAAAATAATTTAAATTTGATTGAAAATAAATAAACAAGATAAACGTAAAATAAGCTAAATTTGTAATGAAATATATATACATAATATACATAAAATAATGTAAATTTGTATCAAAATAAATATATAAATACATAAAATAACATAAATTTGTATAACAATATATACGAAATACACATTAAATACGTATAAAAATCTGTATACAAAGTACAGATAAAATAATGTAAACTCCTATCAAAATAAATCAACAAAATACCAATAAAATCATAGAAATTTGTGTGAAAATAAATTTACAAAATACACATAACATAACTAAAATTAGTATCAAAATCTATACAAAAATATACAGAAATAGTTTAAATTCGCATGAAAATAGATATACAAAATACACATAAAATTAGTTTTTTTTTTAATATATATACAAAATACCCATAAAATATTGTAAATTTGTAGCAAAATATATAAACAAATACACATAAAATAACATAAATTTGTGTAAAAATATATATACAAAATACACATTAAATAATGTAAATATGTATAAAAAATATATACAATAATGTAAATTCGTATCAAAATAATTGAGCAGAATATGAATAAAATACTGTAAATTTGAATGAAAATAGAGATGCAAATACCCATAAAATAACGCTTATTTGTATAAAAATATGTATACATATTTTTCGTCTCCCTTTTCTCTATCCTTCCTTTCTCTTATCTCCCTCCTTATTCATCTTCCAACCCTTTCCCTTCCTTTCTCTTTCTCCTCCTTTCCTCTCCCTTCTCTCTATCCTTCCTTTCTCTTATCTCCCTCTATGTTCATCTTCCAACCCTTTCCCTTCCTTTCTCCTCCTCTTCCTTTCCTCTCCCTTCTCTCTATCCTTCCTTTCTCTTATCTCTCCTTATTCATCTTCCAAGCCCTTCCCTTCCTTTCTCTTCCTCTCCTCTCCCTTCTCTCTATCCTTCCTTTCTCTTATCTCCCTCCATATTCATCTTCCAACCCTTTCCCTTCCCTTCTCTTTCTCTTCCTTTCCTCTCCCTTCTCTCTATCCTTCCTTTCTCTTATCTCCCTCATTGTTCATCTTCCAGCCCTTTCCCTTCCCTTCTCTTTCTCTTCCTTTCCTCTCCCTTCTCTCTATCCTTCCTTTCTCTTATCTCCTCCATATTCATCTTCCAACCCTTTCCATCCTTTCTCTTTCTCTTCCTTTTTCTCTCTATCCTTCCTTTCTCTTATCTCCTCCATATTCATCTTCCAACCCTTTCCATTGTTCTAAAGTTAAAGGTTTTAAGCTTCATTTATCTATAGCTACATACAAGACACATTGAATTACTGCCTTGAAGTCCTAATCCAGTTGTTCACCTCCCGCTTGAAGTCTTGAAGTGACGCGCGATGGTGGAGGTCGGTGTGGCGAACAAGCTGGTTCCACAGGCGGCTGTAGCGGGGCTGGAAGGAGCGGAAGTGGTGTTCTGTCCTGGAGAAGGGTACAGCCACTTGTTCCTGTCTGTGGGGTGCTGCTCGGGTGGAGTGTATGGGGGTTGGGGGCGCAGGGAGCTTGAGAGCTGCCAGGTGGAGTGTGTTTAGGTTGTGTGCCTTGAACATTACACACAGGCCTGCCACATCCCTGCGCTCCTGGAGAGGTTGCAAGGAGCCACGCGCGTGCTGAGGACCTGTGCCCTGTATCAGACGCTGGGCTCTGGCCTGGACACGATCCAGCGTTGCAAGGTAAGATGGAGGGCAGGAGGACCAGGCGAGGGGGGAGTACTCCATGAGGGGGCGTACTTGTGCCTTGAGGCGCCTCAGTCCCTTTGGCGTCAAGTAGATGGGAGATGCGCCGTACACAGCTGAGTTTCCATGCTGCATTTTTTGATATTTTTTTAGCATGGTTGGTGAAGGAGAGTCCCGCGTCGAACTCCACTCCGAGAATGAAGATGGAGTCTTGAAGGGGTAGCGTTTTCCCCTCCAGTTGTATCCCCGGCCCGGCTAGATTGTTGACATCTCGCCTGCGGGATATTACCATTGCTTGTGTTTTGTTAGGGGCCAGGGTGATTTGCCAGCAGCCGCTCCAGGCGATAATTTTGTCGAGTGCCATGTTGATGCGACACACTGTGCCTTGCCAGTCCTGTCTGTCGCTGGTGAAGGCAAGGGTGCAGTCGTCAGCGTACGCCTGGGCCTCAGGGATGAGCTGGAGAATGTCATTGAAATAAACCTTCCACAGTAGAGGCCCTAGTACGCTGCCCTGGGGCACGCTTGCATTGATGGGGTGCTGGCTTGAGGTGTGGCCGTTAATCACCACCTGTAACGCCCTGTCCTGGAGGTAGTCCCCAATGAGTTGCAGGAGGGCGCCTCGCACACCTAGGCTCTTCAGCTTGGCGATGAGGCCTTGGTGCCAAACCCTGTCGAAGGCTCCGGCTATGTCAAGAGCCACGACGAAGATGTCGAGTCCCCTGTCCAGCGAGTGGTTCCATGAGGCAGAGTTAAGGAGCAACAGGTCTGCAGCAGATCTTCCCTGCCGGAAGCCGAATTGCTTGGAGTTGAGGAGACGGTGGGCATCGAGGAAGGCCGTGAGTTTGGCTGTTATAAGGGACTCCAAGATTTTCCCAACAGTGGAGAGGAGGGATACTGGGCGGTAGTTCTTTGGGTCCTGTTTGCCTTTTTTCTTGTATATGGCCACCACTCTTGCTTTCTTCCAAAGTGTGGGCCACTTGGAGGAGGAAAGGATGTTATTGAAGATGGTGGTAAGTGGTAGGGCGAGCTGGCCAGCGCATCTTTTTAGCAGGTGAGGGCTGATGTTGTCAGGCCCTAGGGCTTTCTTGGGGTCTATTTGTAGCAGCAGATTTCTTATCTCCTCTGTGGTGACAGTGAGACTCTCCAGAGAGGCCCTGGTGAGGGATGGCAGCTTCGGGGGGGCGCGGAGGGGATCAGGTACTGACATTTTGGAAGAGAAGTGGGCCGCCAGTAGCTCCGCCTTGTCTTTGTCGCGCATAGCCACTGACCCATCTGGCCTGACGAGGGGGTGGGAGGGGTTGTCGGCTGAGAGGCCTTGTTGTTTCCTCCACTCCACTCCTTGCTACCCACAGACTGGCCGCTGAGCTTGGCCTTCATTACCTCCTTCCAGCGTTGTATAGCCTGTTTTTGCACCCGGCTCATGTTCTTGCAGGCTTCTCTGTGTAAGGTTTTATTATGCTGAGAAGGATGGGACTTGTAACGCAACCAAGCCCTACTCTTGGTGTCCGCGGCTATCCTGCACTGATAGCCGAACCAGGGCTGATCATTTGGTTTTGATTTATATGACTGGCTGGGCACATATTCTTGTTGCAGAGACAGAAGAAGGTTTGTTAAGTTCTCCACTTGGGTGTTGACGTCTCCGTGGAGGATATCCGTCCACACGATGGAGTCCAGATCTGCCTTCAGGCTGTTCCAATCTCCCCGGGACCACAACTAGTTCACACGGGCGGTGGCTCCGTCGTGTTCTATTGAGGTCTTGATGGTGGTGAGCACAGCAGAATGGTCAGAGGAACCAACCATACCTAGGGGATGACAGGTGACCACTTCCTGTGGCAGGTCTGTAATGACTGGGTCCAGGGAGGAGCCGGAGATATGTGTAGGGAAATCAACGTGGTTCGTGAGGCCGTACATGGTCAGAAGGTCTTCGAACTGCCTTGCCACCAAGTACTGATTCATGTCCCCCACCACAATGAGATGTTTGCAGGAATGCTGGAGCAGAAGGGTGTCGAGATTTGTGTGGAGGAAGTGGATGGGGTCGCTCCCCTGCCACTGTGGCCGGTAGCATACACAGAGCAGGATGGAGTCGCGTTGTCTTGTCCACAGCCTGAAGAATGCCATTTCGAGGTGGCGTTCCATGTCGACATCGAGGGCCTCCACAGCAAGACCGTCACGGAAGCAGACTGCGATTCCCCCGAAGGTACCGTGGGCTCGGTCTCTTCGGTGCCATCTAGAGTACCCTTGAATATGCCCAAAGTTGGCGGGAATGGTGGGATTGAGAAAGGTCTCCACTGTGGCTATGATGTCTGGGGAGTGCGGGATAACATAAGAGTGTGTTAGATCTCCTATGTTAGTTTGGAGGCCTCTGATGTTAGTAGACATAATCGTCAGTTTCCCTTGGAAGGTTGGGTCGGCCGGCATAATTCCAAGGTGTGTGGGGGTGTTGAGAGGGATGAGGTGCTTGGCGCTGAGACGCTTGGTAACTGGGGAGAGGAGGCTGTGTGAGGTGCTTGTTTAGTGTCTCGATGAGGAGGGAGGTGACGGCTGTCTGCTCGGACAACTGGCGGTAGATCTTTTCGTGCCTTTCTTGGGCATGGGAGGCACGGCAGTTAGCTGTGGTGTGACCTTCGCGGTAGCAGTAGTCGCACCAGCTTAGCCAGCAGCAGGTGCCTCTAGTATGGCCACTCCTCTTGCAATGGTTGCAAAATTCTTTGGGAGTGGTCCTACTAGGGGAGGGCAGGGACAGGAGTGGAACAGGGTGTGGGCGCAAGGAAGTATAGGTGTTTCTGGGGCGGCTGTGGCGAGGTGTTATGAGGGGAGGAGGATGACTTTGTCGGGACTCTTGTTCCTCCGTGTGTCAGCGGTGTCTATGCCTTGGGGAGTGGGCAGGTTCTGGGCGTGACTTCTTCGCTTGCGATGGTCGTCTGAGCTCTGACCGCTCGGTGCTGAGGACCGGGGATTGGCCTGAGAGTCAGGTATAGTGTTGATGGGGATGGATGAGGAATTGGATGATGGGTAATCTTCCCTTGTGATGGTGGCTGCTGTGTTCTTGGGTACAGCGCCTGATGATATTTGGGTGTTTATTACGGATGTATCTCTGGGCGGGTCAACTGAGCTTGAGGGTGGGTTGAGTTGAGGTTTAATTGTGTGCGGGGTTGATGCCTCAGCGGCGACAGGGGCAGGTCTTGAGGGGTTTGGGAGGGTATCAGGTAAATCACTTTGAGTAGTGGTGGAGACGGTGCCAGTGGAGGCTTTCTGGAGCTGACGCGGCTTGCCTGAGGTCCACCAGTCGTTTGCTCCGCGGTGGTGGGTGACGTGGTGCTTCCAATCCTTGTCAATGCTGTGTCCTCGGGCAGAGCAGGATGTGCTGGTGACGGTGAGGTTATTGAGGCTGCTCTGTGTGGCCGCGATGTAGTCGATGAAGTTCAGGATGGTTACTACCGCGTCACGGTTGTCAGCAATGTTTTCGGCGGTTTTGTCGAAAGAGGCGAAGGTGGACCTGTACCTCCTGTTCTCCTTCCTAAGCTGCTTGATGATGTTAACCAGCTCGCCGCTCTTTCTCTTCCTTTCCTCTCCCTTCTCTCTATCCTTCCTTTCTCTTATCTCCCTCTTTGTTCATCTTCCAACCCTTTCCCCTCCCTTTCTCTTTCTCTTCCTTTCCTCTCCCATCTCTCTATCCTTCCTTTCTCTTATCTCCCTCCTTATTCATCTTCCAACCCTTTCCCTTCCCTTCTCTTTCTCTTCCTTTCCTCTCCCTTCTCTCTATCCTTCCTTTCTCTTATCTCCCTCTTTGTTCATCTTCCAACCCTTTCCCCTTCCTTTCTCTTTCTCTTCCTTTCCTCTCCCTTCTCTCTATCCTTCCTTTCTCTTATCTCCCTCTTTGTTCATCTTCCAACCCTCTCCCCTTCCTTTCTCTTTCTCTTCCTTTCCTCTCCTCTCCATCCTTCGTTTCTTTCATCCCCCTTTATCTGCTAGCCATCAACATCTAACCACCAGCATCTTCTACCTCTGCATCCATTTACCTTTCCTTTTCCCTCCCTTCCCCATTCACTTACCTTCCCTTCTTTCCCTTCACCTTCACCTTCCCCCGTCTTCTAACCTACCATACTAACTACTAACCATCTATCTTACTAACTATCTCCTAACCACAGCATCTTCTGACCACCTCTCTACCGTCCCCAGCATCTCCTTACCTTGTTGCTCTCACAGATGCTGACGGCGATGAACCACCAGCGCTCCCGAAGACTCTTGAACTTGCGTACGCCCTTGCAGTGGTTGAAGGCCGTGTCGCCCGGCTCCCGCACCAACTCGCACTCGTGGTTGTTGGATATGAGCGTGAGGTTGATCTTCTGGCGATTCCCCTTGATCAAGACGCCCTCCTTCTCTTCGCAAGTCTGGGGAGGGTGAGGGAAGGGAGGGAGATGGAGGAAGAAAGAGAGAACGGTGAAGAATGGATAGGGTAGAGCAGAAGAAGGAAAGGGATTGACGAGGATGGAAAGAGAAAGGAAAGAAAGGGTTGTGAGGGAGATGAGGAGAGGATTGGAAAAGAAGGTAAAGGAAAGGGAAAGGGAAGGGAAGGGAGAAAGAGAGGATGGTGAGGAATGGATAGGGTATAGCAGAAAAAGGAAAGGGATTGAAGAGCGTGGTAAGGGGGGGGAAGATTGCTCCCTCTTGCACAAGGGAGCACGGGCCTTTGCCAAAGGCGGCCCGTAGCAGGGAGCCGACAGACCGACTCTATCGGCGATCGAAATCTAGCCAACCAAGTCGGTCTGTCGACGAGGACTGGCGTGTCTCTGGTGGTAAGGGAAAGGGAAAGGAAAGGAATGGTAGTGAGGGAGATGAGAGAGGATTGTGAAGAAGGTATAGGAAAGGGAAAGGAAAGGGAGGGTAGAGAAAATTAGGATAGAGAAGGGAGAAAGGGAGGTTGGCGAAGAATGGCTAGGGTAGAGCAGAAGAAGGAAAGGGATTGAAGAGGATGGAAAGGGCAAGAAAAGGAAGGGTAGTGTGGGGTCCACGAGACAGTTTTTGGGTCGGAAGTCGGTAAATATAAGAGGCTGAGTAAGACAGTCTGGCAACGTTGCTAGATAGTAAAGATGTCCAAGAGTAGAATCCTAAATTAGTCTAACAAAATAAATACCTTTCCTAAACCTTTATCTAACTAACCCGAAAAAGTAGGCCAGCAACAGTGGATACCAAAATGTAGACCCAAAGTGAGATGGCAGGATGGTGAGGTATATATATGAGTAAAAACAAGAGTAGAATCCTAAATTAGTCTAACGGAGGAAATACCTATCCTAACCCTTTCTAACCTAACCAAAAAGAAGTAGACCGAAAGTGAGATGGCAAGATGGAGCAGAGGGATACATGAGAGACTGATGCCAGGCGGAAGACGAGTGCCGGGTGACGCGGAACAGAGTGGCTTGGGAGTGGCTTGTTTGTGGCCACCTCTTGGCTTAGTGCTGATTAAGTCCTTACAGGTGGAGACAGGTTGCCACAATGAAATGAATCTCCCAATGCATAAAAAACTAATGCAAATTGAAGTACACGTTTAGAAGTTAAGTATTTATTTATTGTATTTATTATTCATTAGGGTGGTGGGGCCTGATGTGGGGCGAAGAGGAGGCAGGGGGGGCCAAGCAACATGCCAGTCACGTACGCGCTGCCTCACGGGCCAGGCACAGGTCTCCGGAGCAAAGTCCATCCAGCTGCGAGCAGGGCCGTGTGATGCAGGAAAGCTGCTGTTGTTTTTTGTACATATTTTTTCCCTTCCCATCTCTACGCATACTCGTGATTTGTTTCATATGATAGTGAGTAAATTGTGATTATTTTTTTATTTTATGGTAAAGAGATTAACTTAATTCTACAGTAAATCTAGTGAATAGTTTTTATTTTTACATTAAAGGAAGCAGCTCCAAGGCAAAAAAAAAAAAAATCAAGCAGAAAAAAAATAGCCCGCTAGTCAATGCCCCACAAAAGTGTATGGAAGAGTGGCCAAAAGAGAGGTCAATTTCGAGTGGAGAGGTTTCTTGATACTCTCCTCTTGAAAGAGGTCAAGTCGTAGGCAGGAGGAAATACAGACGAAGGAAGACTATTACAGAGTTTACCAGTGTAAGGGATGAAAGAATGATAATGCTGGTTATCTTTGCATAAGGGATTTGGAGAGTAGAGGGATGAGCTAGAGTAGAAAGTCGAGTGCAGCGGTGCCGCGGGAGGGGGGGAGGCATGCAGTAAGCAAGTTCAGAAGAGCAGTCAGCATGAAATATCGATAGATGATAAAAAGAGAGGCAACATGGCGGAGGAATTTAAGAAACAAAAGACTGTTAGTAAGAGGAGGGGAGTTGAAGAGTCTTATTCTGTGGTAATAAGATCTTATTTTTATTCTAGGGTGGAGTGATTGTCTCTTGTTTCTGGTAAAGAGAGGCTGCTGTGATCAAACAAGAGCGAGAGTAAATAAAACTATGGTTGAAAATGTTTATACCACGTTTGATTATCGCTGCTTTTTACGGTAACTATTAAATCAAGTATGGAAAAAACAGTAAGGATTCTCCGACAAAGTTTTCTTGATTACCTCGGCCATTTGAAACTTGGTGCAAAGTGCGTCAGAGATGAGGTAGAGAGTTTTTGTGGAAAGATTTGCGAGCGCATGGACTTCAAACGCTAAATTTCAGTTACAAAATTATAATACAAAATGCACATCATGAAAAAAGTTGATAATGTTAGCAAGATGTTAGAATTAATGGAACTACTTAAATTACCACAACTACTACTACTACTACTACTACTACTACTACTACAACTACTACTATAACCAACGCAACAACAACTGTAATAATACGTAACATCGACGATGATAATAATGGTAATTACAATAATAATAATAATAATAATAATAATGTTAACAACAACAACAATCGTATAAAAGACATTTCTAAACACGACTTGGGTACATTTCTTTGCATATCATTTTATTTTCACCTTTATAATAATCTCCATCAACACTTCCTCACCACGACAGACAAAGGACGGCAAGCAGCACTCACAGATAACGGGAGCACCGCTGATTGGCACCAAGAGCCAGCAACAGCACCCAACACACTATCTCTCTGAGCGACCTAACCCAACAGTCTTCTCCGCGATGGTCAGGTTTTCCACTCGACACCTCATACAAAAGAAATTCCCTGTGCTGTGTAACTTCCTCAAAAACCTCTCACCTCTATGAACACTCTATATTATGAGAAGTTTCCTGTATAGTTTCCACGGATTTCTTACCTTTAATACCAACAGCAAATACTACATATATATATATATATATATATATATATATATACCTACATATATATATCTATATATATATATATATATATATATATATATATATATATATATATATATATATATATATATATATATATATATATATATATATATATATATATGAACACCCAGCAAAATATTATAAGAGATATCTCGTATAGTTTCCACAGATTTCTAACCTTTAATATCAACATTAAATGCTATTCATACATTTTTCGTAGTTTTTGTGCTTGTGTTTGGTTTTGGAAGCTTATCAACTCGTGTGGAGGTCATTAAAGTGTGTGGCAGATTACACGAATAACAATATCAATAACAATAACGGTGAACATGATGATGATAAGGAATATAATAAAAGATAAAAGCAACATCAACAATAAAGCTTAACCATTATATTCTCCCGTATTCTAAACTGTTATATTCTCCAGTATTTTAATCCATTATATTCTCCTGTATTTCAATCCATTATATTCTCCCTTTTCTCTTTCTTTAATACGTACAAACTAAGGTAAATATCAATCAACAAAGAGAGGCCAAGTTCATCATCTCTTCTCTCGTGTTCCTTTTCTTTTCCTTCGTTATTATATACAAACAAATAAGACAAACAACAATCAACAAAGACACGAAATCACTACCTTACATCGAGATCGTCGTCGTTGCTGTTATTTTGGTATTTAGGTGCAAACACAACAAGAGTTAACTCGGTTTCGGAGTCTACGTACAGTTAGTAATATAAGGGTTAGTTTTTTACGTTTAATTCTACGGTGTTTCCCTGTTAGTTTCATTACTGGGGACGAGGTAAGGAAGGAAGGAAGGGAGGGAGGGAAGGGAAGTGAAGGGGGAAGGGAAAGGAGAAGTGGGGAGGGAAAGGGAAAAGAGATAAGATAAAGGGAAAAGAAAGGAGAAAGTAGAGAAAGGGAGAGAAAAGGAAGGGGTGAAGGAGAGGGGTGGAGTGAAAAGAGAAGGAAGGGAGCAGGAGGGAAAGTGGAAGGGGAGGAGGGAGAAATGGGAAGTGGAGAGAGAGAGAGAGAAAGGAGAGAGGAAAGGGGAAGAAAGGAAGGAAAGTGGAGGAAAAGGAAGAGATGCGGTAAAGGAGAGAAAGGGGTGAAAAGGAAGGAAAGGAGAAGAGGTGAGGAAGGGAGAGGAAAGGAGAAAGTGAAGGGAAAGGGAGAAGAGGTGAGGAAGGGAGAGGAAAGGGAGAGAGTGGGAGAGAGTGGAGGGAAAGGGAAGAGGTGAGGGATGGGAGAGGAAGGGAGAGAGAGAGGAAGGGAGGGAAAGAGGGAAGAGGTGAGGGAAGGAGAAGAAAGGAGAGAAAGGGAAGGAAAGGAGAAGAGGGGAGGAAGGGAGAAAGGGGAGAAAATTGGGAGGGAAAGGGGTGAGGAAGGAGGAAAGGGAGATAAATTGGAGGAAAAGGGAAGAGGTGAAGGTGAGGAAAATGGAAGGGAAGGAATAAGGGAAAGGAAATGGGGTGAGAGAAAATGGATGGAAAGGAGAGGAAAAGGAAGAGGCAAGGAAAGGGAAGGGAAGGAGGAAGGAAGGAGGGGAAGGAAAGGGTGAGAGAAGGAAGGGAGGGGTGGTGGAGAGAGGGAAGGGAAAGGGAAGGGAGGGAAGGAAGGGGAGGGAAGGAAAGAGGTAAGAGAAGGAAAGGGAGGGCAGTGGAGAGGGAGGGAAAGGGAAGGAGGTATGCGGGTGGTGTTTCACCTCAGGGAACTAGACGTCCCTGCCTGCATAATCTCAACTCACCCTTGGACAAGGTGTAATACCTGATCTGTCTTCCGTGCCAGGGTCACAGTGAAGCCTCTGGGCAGCATCAGTGGTGGATTGGACTGCAGGCAGAGGATCTCTTTATGAGACAATGGCTGGAGTTCCAGGGTCTTAGTCAGCTGGACCGTGCCTAATTATTTAGGCCTGCGGTGTAGAGGAGTGTGGCGACCTCTACACTAAAAAGCCTCCTTGGGAACCAGTTGTCGGTGTGAGCTCCCCGTCCCTCCCTTCTATCGACAGTACTCCCATCCCTATTCTGCATAACAGCTGGTTCTTGTTTTCTCCTGAAAGAGATGTCTTCCATGGGCCATTTGAGGTTGTACATCCTGGCTTCTGGGTGGAGTTTCTGAGGGTTTTTCTTATACTCAAGGAATATTTCAGCTTTTTGGTCTCTCAGGAAGGGCGTCTGATACTCTCTAGAGTTGGTGGAGAACACCTGGTGACAGGTGCCACTGGCGAGGCCTCGAAAGGGTCTCAGAGTTGGGTTAGACGTTTCGGAAAGTGGGAACAATTGCTGGTTACTCTCCTCCCTTGCCAGCTCTGCTCAGTGTGACTACGCCGGCCCCGCTCTATGGGACAAAACTTCGAGGACAAGAGCTGAAAAGCGCTGGGTGGTGAAAGTCTCTCTCGTGACTGAGGCTCAGGACAAGCGATTGGTCTTTAAGGCGTTTTCAAGACCCTGTGGGAGCGAACTCCCAGTGTTGGAGGCATCTAACACAGCAGTATCTAATTTCCATACACAATTTTTATCCAATTCAATATATGATCACACTTTAAGTTATTTCGAAAGCGCTTTTAAATTTGCCCAAACTGTTAACTCGCTTAAATTTCTAACAATGCCTTCAACCGTAAGTGTGACGTCTGTCCCGGACGTTTTGCAGCTCAGTTCTTCCAGCTGAGTAAAACTTGCCGCCTCTGCGTTCAAAGATTACATTTTCAGAAGGCTGTGACTGAATGGAAAGTCAAGCACAATGATCTTGAAAAGAAATTTGTAGCCCTTCAGGAATTTGTTTTAACTAATGTGGCAGTGACTCCACCATCGATGGTGGAGGCCCTCCACCAAGACTGTGCCCTCTCTGACGACCTCCTGCTTCACGGGAGGACGTGTTACCTGCCTCACAGGTTGACTCCCAGCCTGCCTCACAGGCTAACCCCCAGCCTGCCTCACAGGCTAACCCCCAGCTTGCCTCACAGGCTAACCCCCGGCCTGCCTCACAGAACAACCGCCAGCCTGCCTCACAGGCTGACCCCCAGCCTGCCTCACAGGCTAACCCCCAGCATGCTTCACAGGCTAACTCCCAGCCTGCCTCACAGGACAACTTCCAGCCTGCCCCACTTAACGCTTCTCTTCCTGCTTCACAGGATGTCGGGTTCCAACCTGTAAGGAATGGAGCCAAACCGAAGCAGGCAACCAAGGACTTACTGACCCCCACTACCTTCAATAGGTTCCAGGTGCTGGCAGACACCATGGAGGATGAGTTCGAGACTCGCCTAGTTGGGGACTCCATGGTGCGTGGCCAGCTGGTTGAGTTCTGTGGTCGTTCATCAAACGGCCGCAGAAAACGTTACTGCTATCCAGGTGCCAGACTGGACGACATCACCGCAGCGTGCGATGATGTCACGAGAAATGCCGACCGAAACACCCTCTTTGTCATTCACGCGGAGACAAATGACGTAAAGACAACCCTTTCTGAGGAACTGCTTAAGAAATACCGCCGCATGATCAAGCAGTATAAACGTAAAACGGATGCCAGTAACATCATAATCTCAGGAATCCTCCCGAGGGTCGGTGCCGAGTCTAGCTTTTACAATAAGGCCTTCAGCACAAACAACAGACTTCAGTCCCTTTGCTCACAAGAAAACGTCCAGTTCGCTAACTTGTGGAACAATTTTTACTACGATTCAGACTTGTTCCTTCCTGATGGCATTCACTTAAACCCTGTTGGAGCAGACCGTTTCGGGAGGCTGCTCTGTGACCAAGTGGCTCTTCGAAAGCCAAAAACGCGGGCGAGATCACCAGCAGCTCCACCGTAAGGGATCACTCAACCCGCGAAACCCCCGACTCGAATAACATTAAAGCTTGCTATGTAAACGCTCGTAGCCAACGTAACAAATTTGAAGACTTAGAAGTCCTCGCAGCAACAAATCATTATCACATCATCGGAGTCACAGAATCTTGGATAGACACTTCAAATAGAGATTTCATTGCGGAATATAGATTACCGGGTTATACCATCTTTAGTCATGAAAGAGAGAACAGACAGGGTGGAGGCGTTATATTTTACATCCACAACTCTCTCCAGCCAGTATCCGTGAAAACAGATATTATAACCAATGTAGACACGGTCTTCATTGAAATTAAAAATAGATCTCGTAAAATAGCAAATGGACTTATCTACAGACCGCCAAGGCAGACTCTTGATATCGACCACGCATTAAGTGAATTATTATTAGAAACAAGTAGCAGTTGCGAGGCAGTAATTGTTGGGGACTTTAACTTGCCAGTGAAAAGATGGGGTGAGCCGTTGAACTGTCATACAGGGCTCGACCTGTACACAAACTTACTAGAAAGTGATTTGCATCAACACGTTCAAGAACCGACTCAGGAAAATAATATACTTGACCTTATCTTTTCAACGACAGCTGATCTAGTTAACGAAGTAAATGTTGGTCCAATTTTTAGTTCTAGCGATCACCGAAAAATCACATTCAGCATCAATATGAAAGAAAGTAAGTAACTCCTAGTAAAGAAAAGGTGCCTGCTTATATCAGAGAGCGAATTTCGTAAGACAACGATCAATTCTAAATAATTCTGACTCGACTGAAATCACGGCGGAAACAGATATTGATAAATCTTGGGGGGCCTTCACCACAATATTGAACAATGCCATAAGCATATGCGTACCCTATCGTAACAGACGTTCAGCTTCTAAGAAGAAACCCAAATGGTGGAATAACGAAATTCAAAATAGCCTATCTCTTAAAATATGCGTATACAGTAGATACATATCAACTCAGAGCGAGGCTGACAAACTAGAGTTGGACAGAATTTGCCGCGAAACCAAGAGATTAATAAAACGAACCAAGAAAATCTTGAAGAATATATAGCGGAAACAAATAAATCTAATCCTAAAGATTTTTTAGCTATGTAAATAATAAAAGCTACTCACGTGTGGTATCGGACCGCTTGCTAATGAAAATAGTAACCACACGAACGATGAAAATGAAATGGCTACAATCCTAAATAACTTTTTCGCATCCGTATTTACCGACGAAGATTGTTTATCACCTCAACCGCCGGAGGTTAGAAGGACCGAAAAGATGTTAAGTGGCGTGCTCATCGTAGAAAGTGACATTTTACGCACAATTGAAAAGATTAAAGTAAGCAAAGCTCCTGGTCCAGACAAAATTACCCCTAGGGTCTTAAAAGAAATCAAACATCAAATTTGTAAACCGCTCTCCATCATATTCAATAAATCTTTAACAGCTGGAAAAGTTCCGTCGGATTGGAAACTTGCAAATATCACACCAATTTTCAAAAAGGGGGACAAGTCTCATCCAGGAAACTATCGACCAATTAGCCTGACATCGATTGTTTGTAAGTTAATGGAGACTATCATTCGCGACAATATGGTGAAATTCTTCGAAAATAATATAATAAATAATTCGAAACATGGCTTCCGTAGTAAACGTTCGTGTTTGACTAACTTACTTGACTTTTTTCACTATATTTTTGAGGTGTTCGATGAAAGCAGATCAGTAGATAACATATATCTGGATTTTCAAAAGGCATTTGATAAGGTCCCCCACCAACGATTGCTCTTTTACCTCCCTACTTCCTTATTCTCTTTCTCCCTTACTTCTTGACTTCCTTCCTCACTCCCTGGCATTCCTATTTCCTTCCTTCCTTCCTTCCTTCTTTACCCCCTTCACTATTCCTTACCTCATTTTTTGTCTCCTACTTCCCTTTTATCCAGAGTCTCCTTTTCCTAGTTTCTTACTCTCTTTTCCTTTTCCTCCATTTCCAGCTTTTATCTCTCGCTCTCCGTTATTGCCGTTCCTTCTTTTCGTTTTCGGTTCTTTTATTCCTCTCTTTCTTACACCCATCTTTTAATTTTCTTCATCGTTCCTTTTCTCTCTCTTCCCTCGACTTTTTTTCCTCCCTCCAAACACACAGTTTTTTCATTAACTTTCTCTTTGTCTTCTCCAATTTTCTCTTCTTTCACTAACAGATCCCTTTTTTCATTCCCTTTCTTTTTCTTCCTCCTCGCATTTACACTTTCCCTTTTTACCTTTCCTTTCAGACTCTTCCCTCCACTTCCTCTCTCCTTCCACCTACAACTCCATTTTTTCTCCTTCCCTTTCCATTAGTCCATAACCTCGGGACAAATACCAGTGTTGTTATTCTTATTCATCTATTTCGCGTAATGTTTTAAACAGTGGGATTAAACAATTATTGAAGGGAAAAACGCTCACTTCTTACTATAAGGGCCATATTTTTAAACGTATCGGGCTCCCTTTATGACTATTTCCCAAGGCCACGGAGAAGTTTAACCGGGTTGTCTTGGGTGATTTACTATTCATGGTGCAGAAGGCGTGTACAGCTATCACAAGGATCACAAAACAGTCCATGAATACCCCAGCAACTTGAACGAGAGGCTTTTCCAACAGGCGAACCGAGGCGCCGATACCTTGAAGAATACCTTCCATCCAGCCAATCACCGTAGCTAACATCACCCTCCTTCCGTCCTGCCAGTCAGCTCCCGTAGCGATCTTCACTACAAAAGGTGCCACTAGCTCTAGATTCGACCCTATGCAATGTCAACTCCAAGGTCCCGAAAACGGCATATCTCAAACCGAGGTGATGTGGTAAATCTCGACCCTATGTATGGTAAGCCGAGGCGAGAAAGGTGCCCATCTCAAGAAATCAAAATCCCGTGCCTGATCCCCGAGGCCAAAGGAACCTCAGAAATACAATAAAGGTAAATAGACGTAACAGCTGAGATACCCCCCGCAGCGTACCCATTCAGGAACACAGTAAAAGCTGCATGGAAGAAACGCTTCAATTACCTCAAGAAAAAAACTCACAAATTCAAGCGAGCACTCAAAAACCCAATAAAAGCAACATGCAAGCAATGGTAGAGCTACCCCCCGAAGATAACCCACAAACACAAATTCAGAAATACGACAAAAGCAACATGGACGTGAGGGTTGGACTACCTCTCGAAGAAACCCCACAAACCCGAACGAATATTCGGAAACACAATAGCGGCAACATGCACGTGACCGTTGAAATACCCCTCGAAGAAAACAAACGAGGTGAAGTGTTCCTTCACAAACACAATGGCAGCAAACACACATTGATGGAAAGGATAATATCGCGTTTATCAACGCCCTACCTGCGTCTACGTAACGCTATTATGCGACGATTAAACAAGTGTGTGGCCGGCCTGCTGCTACTCCTGCTGCTGGCCGGCCACGTACCTGGCCTACGCCTACCACCAGCAAGGCCAGAGTGACCTGCTGTGGGGCATTGCGGTGCTGTGCTCGCGCGCCTCCTCCTGACGCACGGGCGTGCTTCCCTGCGTTGGGCGTGGCTCGCCGTTCACGTCACTTATAGTGACGACCTCGCGCAGGCGCCCTCCGCGTGCTAAACGACCATCAGGCACAGCCCTGCTGCACGCCAGGCCTGGGACCCCTGACGCCCCGGACGCCTCGCCTACTGGTGGTAGGTCTACAGGGGCTGCTGCTCGCTACCTGGCGAGCTTCATCTCGAGGCCCAACGCCCTCATGACGACAATCCTGACAGTAATATTCACCCTGTGGGTGAAGAGGGTGACTTTAAAGAAGTGGACTTGAGGGAGGTGGTGGTG